>NC_062192.1:2617081-2839581 GCF_912470025.1 Vespa velutina
TCTACTCGTGAATCGAGTTTCCGATTTATTTTATATTTTTGATTGAAGATAATTAATCGGGAAGAACATTTCTTACGATTACATCGAGTTTCCTTTCTTTAATACTTTAATACTATAGTTCTTTATTACTTTAATCTTTTTCGAAAGTACTCGCAGTATTTATAAACTCAAGTTATTAGATCGAAAACGAATTAACTTTATATTCTGATGGTATTATAAAAATATATAAGTAGAGTGTAAGGGATGATGCATGGCTTCGTAGCCTTGAGGCCACCTGGCACGATCATCGAATTGAGATCGTTTCTCAATACTTTCATTACCTTTTCTCTCTCTCTCTCTCTCTCTCTCTCTCTCTCTGTCTCTCTCTCTCTTTCCTCCTTTTTTCGATAACAAAAATTATATTATTCGATGTGAGATTTTCTAACTCTAATTACACAAAATTGTAAGTTGGAACAATTCATAGTATGAGAATACACATTTATATTTCAGACACACATTTCTCTCTCATTTTTCTTTTATAATTGTCAAGTAACGTATATACATACATACATACATATATACATACATACCTACAAGGGTAAAAAAGCAACTGGCAACAGATGCAAGTTATGAAGTCTAGCAACTGGTGACTCTTACCTACATGAGAGTTAATTAAGACAGAAGCGTATTAAATAGCTACTACTAACTCCTGGAGGAAGAAGGAAGAAGAAAATTTTACTTGGAAATTGTAAATAAATATATACTCGAAAATTGTATAATAATGTAGATGAAAACATTGACGAGTGCAAAAATTTATTATCACTGTTATATTAGATAAGTATCAGTATCAATTCAAGATTTTTGATAATAATTCCATTGTTACTTTATCTCATCGATCAGTCGCTTTTTTTTCGCCATATTGACATATATATATATATATATATATATATATATATATATATACTCGTACCTATAATGCCAGGAAATAAAATATCACATAATATTATCAAGAAATCTACATAAAGAAAATACTTCACATAATTTGTGACATCATGTCTATTATTATACTCGTAGTAAATAAGTCGACGATCAATTTATCCCGAGTATTCCGCCTTCTATAAAGATATACACAAATGCGTATAAATGCAGACTTATCTAATATAAAACGCAACCTGTATACATATCTCTGTGTAAATATATACAATATCTTAAACATTATACCTTTTTGATTTCTTGACATTGCATCAATAATGTGTATTGTTTTTCATTCAAGTTCGAAAAAAGATATTAACAGTGACAGTAAATAATTAAATAGTTTCTAACATATAAAAATACATAGATTGATCTTCACATCACAATATCGTTTGCTTTTTAAATTAATGTACAGAGAGTCATAATATATTTGTTATATAAATTAATTATTATTAGAACAGTAGACTGACTCGAATTTTACTGATATAAATATAAATTATCGACTAAATTATTCCCCTTAGAAATATCTAAATATAGTAATATTCATTTTGTTGTTTTGTTTGTACATAATAGAGTACGTTTCGTTGTTTTTAACAAGTAATGCATTTGTACAAATAAATCAAACTAATTAATAAGTTCGACGTCAGATGATTCTGCTATAAGAGTTGAAATTTCTTGAATATAACTAGGCTCGCCTAATATCGGATCAGATGATTGACTCGAATAAGCTTCATACCAAGATTTTGGAACATCTTCTAATGCAGGAACATCTTCCTGCGATGAAGAATCTGATGATACTGTGAGAGAAATGAATAAAAATATAAGAATTTGACATTAAAAAAACAAAAGTACAAATAATAAGAAAAACAAAGCTATTCATAATATTACAATCGCTAAGCGTCTTGATATCTTTCTCTTCTTCTGATTCGCCTTTTTCATAAACAAAATTCTCCTCTTTATCTTCTTCATCCATGGCAAAATGTAAATACGATAGAATAGATATAAGCACTAAGAAAAACAAGTTTGTTCCGATACCAATAATGGTTGATAAAATAGGCCAATGAAACATCAAATAACGTAAGCCTGATAAATTTGCATTGATGATTATCGACGCAGAATAAAATTCTATATATCTTGATTGAATTTCAATATAAATTATTGTAACCGGATGACTCTGAAATTAAAATACAGATAAGTTAATATTCGTTTTGATCAATTTTTATAATTGTTTTTCATTAATATATCTTATATATACTTGATCTTCTTCAAAATTTCCAAACAATTCAAGGACAACATTTTGTTTTTCTTCTGTAGTACCAAAGATCATCATAGGTGAAAATGTAAGAGTACTAAGCATATGTAATAATGTACTACGGTAATGCAACATTGCTGATCTGCAGGCATGTTCCACTAAGAATCCATCTCTACTACGTAATTGTGCACATACCATAAACATTCCTGTATGTAAATTAATGTTTACAAAGATAGAGACAGAGACAGAGAGAAAGAGAAAGAGAGAGAGAGAGAGAGAGAGAGAGAGAGAGAGAGAAAGAGAGAGAAAAAAGAGAGAGGAAAGAATGAAAGAGAAAGAGAAAATAATTTGTTTACTTGATTAACATAATAACCATACCAAGTTCTTTATTTGCAGGAGACTCTGGCATTTCTAAATGTAAATTAATTTTATAAGGCTGGCCAACCATCAATAGATTCTGTTTTTTCGTCAATTGTATATGGGCCGATGGAAAACTGCAAATTCCTTTGTCCTCATCGCATGACCTATTGTTAAAAATAATATTTTAATTTGCATATATGTATGAAATAATTAATACAAAATTTATTTACACATGAAGTAATTGTAATTAAATACTAATATTAATTTTCTTAAAAGTAATCTATATATTCTAATATAACGTACAAGTTTTGAATTGAAGCTCACTTGAATTGCAAATGCACAGGCCGTACATATGACATACTAGGCATGTAAGCATAGTAAAACGCCGTATAGAGAAATACAGATAACCAAATAATGAGAATACCACTGATAATAATAACACCTCCGCGAAACACTGCTTCCTTAGCTGATTGTACTCCCTGTGTTGTTTTCTTTTGCATATTGAACCATTTTTTCATTATTTGTCGGAATGATCTCGTGATCAACATTTTGAACAAGTATGATGCTATTTGTTAAAAGTAATCAATATTAAATAAATATAATAAAATTAATTTCAATGATACAAATCGTTAAAAAAGATAAGATAAAATTTATCATCCATTAACATGTGGTTATGGTATAAAAGTATAGGTTATGTATACGTACATTTGCACTTTTTGCAAACAATTTAGTAGATAATCAGGCAGATGGCTCGACCGTAGGACGATAATAAGATACAACATATATATAATACAAATCAACATGTAAATAGGAAGGACATATTCTGTACAATTTTATTACATTATTAGCATAATACATTTGAAATTAAATAGAAAATCTTCTTTTTTTTTTTCTCTCTTTCTTTCTTTTTCCATCAATAAATATTTGTAATCTGTTAAAAAATTAAATTATATTTTTTTTTTTGTAAGCAATAAACCGTTCAGTATATGAAAATATAATCAATATAATATATGGAATATTAGTAGATTTTGATTAAACTTAAAAATTTTTTAAATATTATTTTTATACAGTACATTGAGAATATTAACAAGTTTTGTTTGTAAGAAATGTTTATGGAAAAGTTATTGCAAATATTCTATGCCTCTTAATAAGATAATATTTGCACTTTTCAATACAAAATGACTTAGATGTAATATATACATATGATAAGACACGTTTTATTGATTTCTGTGAGTACGATGAATAATTAAAAAAAAATTATTTTCCTTTTCTATGCTCTAATCTAGGTCTGCCTTTCTTTGTAGTAGGTTTATCCTTTCCTTTATTCAATAAGGGATGTGTTTCTGTAAGCAGACCAATTTGATCAATGCTATTTTAAATGATGATTTAAGAATAAGATCTATTAAATGTATAAGTTCTACCTCCAGTTGGTGCACCTTGTAAATCGATATTATGTGAACGATGTTTCTTTACTGGTGGTTCATGAGGAGAAGTTTGATTATCCTCTGAATCCTCTACATCTGGAGATATCGGTAAAAATTGAAGAGAACCTATATCTTCCGTCTCTTCGTCTGAACTACAAAATGCAGCAACTCTGTCGATTGATGCTACATCTACCTCAATTTCTTCATCTTGAGCTTCTTCACCCTGTACTACAGATTTATCCTCGTCGCTTAAATCAAATTCACTTTCTCTCTCTTCGTATTCTACATTTTCATCTAATTCTTTAAAGTCTGGCGCAAAAGCGGACCAATTTTCTACTTGATTTTGTGCCCAAATAGAAACTACACCTGATGAAATGGAAGCTATGATAGGTCTTACTGGATGCCACTATACACAATAAATAGAAATTTTAATTGTATAATTATATTCATATAAAATCTTTTATTTATTCATTAAAATCTTTTATTTAATTTCTTATACATACCACAACATCTAATAATAGTTCTCCTTTAGTTCCATGCAAAATTTTAACTAAGTTTCCAATACTTTTTTCCCAAACATATAATGCATGTTGTCTGGCAGACCCAGCACATACGTATTCTCCATCTCCAGAAAAACAGCACTTTTTCCACATTGTTTTATTTACAAGATCTTGTAATTTTTGAATTGGCTCTGGTTCACCATCTTTCCCGCATGCCAATATCTCTGTACTATCATACACGCGAATTACTCTATCGGAAGTGTTAACAAGAAAACATGAACCACGTCTTGCAAATTCAATGCTCTTTACTGCCGTATTACTGGCAGTACCTTGTGAAATTTTGTAAGATGCCTTAACAGTTAAATATTCTGCATCTAAGACCAAAATTCTACCTCTAGCATTTCCAGTATATACATAATCACCTCTTCTATCAAATGATGCTACTATATTTAAATCACTCTAAAAGTAAGACAATAGTTTTAAATAATATATATATATATATATATATATATATATATATATATATATATATTTAATATTTATATAAATACAAATATAATAAAATATAACTCTTATAAATATTACATACGTCTTCATCAAGAGGTATGACCCTGTGTGTGCCTTCGACATCAACCATTACAGCAGCATGTCTCATTGGGCATACTAAAAATTTATTTAAATTTCTTGGATGAAATTGAACTTTTAAGATTGGCGAAGGAAACCTATATTTCTGATCGCATTCCCCAGACAGAACATCCCATATGCAAACATTATTATCTGTGGAAGCACTCAGCAACTTATGCCCATTTCTAGACCAACTATATAGATATATAAACACTGTTAAAAATTTTACATAATATTTGTGATTATATCAGACTTAACTCATTTAGAATAAAATGAACTATCCTACCTCAATGAACAAACTGGATGTACATGTGCACTGATGATCTTTGCTATCCCACGTGTCAGAAAATCCCATATAACTATCCTACCATCATTACAACCAACAGCAAGTAAGGTTCCTCGTTTGTTAAATGTACATGTCACAGCAAGCGATATACAATCCAATGTACCATCAAATTCCTAACAAAATGATTATAATTCTGCTCTAAGGTATGATTTGATTTTATTTTATTTTTGATATATAAAATTGAAATGACTTGATTAGAATTAAATAACTCACCTCTGGATAATTCTGACCGAATGATTCTGAAACAATAAATTAAATACAAGATATATTAAAGTAAAAGTTTTACTTAAACATATATATTATTGAATAATCTTACCTAATAATTCCAAATTCATTTTCGTAAAATTATATTATATTTCTTTCCTCGATTACAATTGTTGTTATAACGTTGATCTGTCATCAAAAGTGTAGTAAATTTTTAATGCAGAGAAAAATCCACTAAAGCAGGAATACCAACATTTAATTTGATTTTCATTGTTGGTAATAACACTGGTGTACTTATTGACAGCAAGATAATCGAATATACTAGTATTTAGCTTGATAAACTATTAATTAATAATTAAAATTAGTTAATAATTTAAAATTAATTAAAATATAAAATAATTTTAGTCATACATTTTATCATGTATCCGCGTATACTATTAGTAATATTGAACATTGTTATATTACAATCGTTAATAATAATTGTTATAACGAGTTGATAGAAAACTTATCGTAAAATAATACTTTTATTATTAAAAAAAAGAAATAAAAAAAAAATAAAAAATGAATACTTACGAATTTATATAGGTTAGTTCTCTGAGTATGTAATCAAAGTTTTTTTTTTTTCTTACCATATCCCACATACCATATTTCATTTTTTTACGATATTGTTAAATTTCAAATTAAAAATTGTACACTATTTTGTTTTTATACTTTCCTCTATAGAAGTAGCCCACTTTATATTACCATTACTATCACTATTACCATAATAATATATAATATAATAATAACAATGATAAGAAAAAGTAAAAGAATATACTTATATTATATACATTAGATATACATATAATAATGATAATGTATAATAACAAAAAAAGAAAAAATTGTATTATCTTACGTAATGATTTATCGCGCGTACAATCAATAAGTAAAGTTCTTGATAATCATACATCGACAGATACATCTTATATTTTAATTTATATTAAAATAATATAATATATAAATATATCACTAATTATTATTAACAAAACATTCGATAAAATCTTATTTTCTATCGTAAATTTATATACTAATTATTATATATGTATCAGTTATATTTATTATTCCCTGTACATTTTTCGCGAAACAAATGCGTATCGACGACGTATCTAGCATGGATCACTGCAAGATGCACGTCACATTAAAAAAAAAAAAAAAAAAAAAAAAAAAAAAAAATATATATATATATAAATATAAAAAATTTAAAGTTCACAATTTACTAACACTACTTACTCTAACCTAATGAACTCAATTGTTCAAGTGGGATATAATTTACCAAGTTTATACACCGATATGACAGATGCAGTTCCTCGCTTACGTTTGTAGTTCGTATTTTGTCCATAGCTGTCGCTGAAGTCACAAATGATTCGAGCAAAGGCTGATGACATTCTTAATTTCGAATACTCGAAATTTCGAATTGACTTTAACAACTTCAAAATGATCCAAAGATATAGAAACTTGGAAATAAACAAATTAAAAAAATTAATATTATAAGATTAAGAAACATATATTTAAATTTACACATTTCGTGTAAATGAAGGATCGTTTATCACAATATATTATTTTCTATAATATTTTTTATTTCTTTATTTACTATAAAATTATGTTTTCAACAAATTGTGGGAAGATACGTGGGAAATAAAATCAAATGATTAAATCATATTTAACAAGAACTCGATAACGGAATACTGATCATAGTCAGAGAGCTATTTGTAGAATATTCAGTTAAGGAACCGCATTTGTTTTTATTTCTTTTTATTTTTTTTCTGTTTATTTTTTTTTTTTTCTTTTTTTTTTTAAGCGCTTGCGGTTTAATGAAGTTTTATAATTAGTAATGATCTGATATTAGTAACGTAACAAAGTTATTTCACGGGCAATTTTTGTTTAAATCGAAACATCCTTAATAAAATTACTTGGTGTCATAGTTGCTTTATACTTCTCCACATTGCGGGACAAATAGCACGTAATATTGTATCCATATTTTAATTATGAAATTAGTGGCAGATCATAGGTACTACATGCATCTCATGTAATGCATCGCAAGAGCATTTGCTGCACACGTATACTTTTTTTTTTTTTCTTTTTAAGCTCTTAAACATATATCATAAACATAATGTTATTATGTTCACGTCATCTTCGTTTGCTTTGTAATTTTGCAAAATAAATTAAACGGATCATGGATATATAATTACTTTTAAATCATTATAGAAAGTATAATATTACAGCGCGTAACTGTTTCTATATTTCCATTAGATAATTCTTCTCCTCGAGAATATGACCACTGTATAAAGAAAAAATAAAATTATATTGCATTCGAAATTTAAACTAAAAACTTTACGTTATTATCTTTGGAACTCAGTAGACTGCATTCCAACATAATTATATTATTTACATGATATTTACAAACGTATGAACTACAGACTTTAATTAACTCTGTTCTTACACAAATATAATACATATAAGGCATATTGAGAACTTGAAATGTCTCGAAATAATTTACAAAGAAAAGAATTATTCGTCGAGGCGAACAAATCTCTTTTAGTAATAATTATTAGTCGATACGTATGAAAAAAAAAAAAAAAAAAAAAAAAAAAAATCCCGCGATATGGTGCAACACATTGATATATGCTATTTAGATGAGAAACGTCCGGCAGCGCTCATGTGTGTGTGTGTATTTTCATAAAATTTTCTAATTATCTACGTAAATGATATCAGTTTTTAGATAACGTATACATTCGTATTCGCTATCGTATAATGATATTCTTCGATGTTTTCTTCGGTATAATGAGATATTGAATGTGTCGAATTGACACACAACATATAGATGAAATACTTTCAACAGTTTCTTTTTAATTGTATATATACATATATACATATATGTATGTATGTATATATGTATATATATATATATATATATATATATATATACATATATGTATGTATGTCCACACTGAAACCACGTAATTATTAAAAGACAAATAAATTCTTTAGGCATGCCGGGTGGCGTCAATATGGGCACTAACACCATGCTACGTCTTATCGTTTATACTAAAAATAATATAACAATAAGCTTTAATAATGAGGATAATAATAATAATAATAGTAATAATAGTAATAATAATAATAATAATAATAATAATAATAATAATAATAATAATAATAATAATAATAATAATATTAATAATAATAATATTAATAGTAATAATTATCGTATCATCGATAAACATTAGACAAAGTGGCCATTCCTCAAAAAAAAAAAAAAAAAAAAAAAGAAAAAAAAAAGAAAAAGTAATAGTGAAACAATGGACTTAAAGCATTTTTTGTTTTTTGTTCTTTTTTTTTTTTTAGCATCAACTTCCTAATATTTTAGCGCGAGCGCTTATATATGTTCAACAACGTATTTATCAATAATATTAAACGTAACAGCCTGCCAGCAGCGCGAAGTTCTAAATGTATCTTATTTTATAATTTTCTTTCTCTATTTTTCATTCCCTTCATTCCTGCTCTTTCTATTTCTCTCTCGGTAGATTTCATTATTTTTTGTAGCCGTAATAAACCTCTGCATTTTTTTTCTTCCTATCTTCTTTTTTGTTTCTTTTTTTTTTTGTTTTTTTCTTTTTTTTTTTTTTTGTTTTTTTTTTCTCATCTAACAATCATAAGTGCGACGAGTTTACAAACGCGATATTACAGAAGCTATATCCGAAAATTCTGTGGTTATCGATTAATGATATTAGCACAAAGCAAATGTAACTCGCCGCATGGCTCTTATAATGTTTCTTACAACAATCATTCTTAGCAGAGGCATTTTTCTGTGAATTTATTCCACAGGCATCTAGGCACAACAGATACAAAAGTAGTCGTAATCGTAATAGTAATAGTAATAGTAATGATAGTAATAATAGCGGTAATAGAATAGTAGTTATAGTATTAATAGTAGTAGTAGTAGTAGTAGTAATAGTAATAGTAGTGGTAGTATTACACGTAGAAGTTATTCGGATTTATAGTGTTCGATATCCTAAAATAGCACTGTCGTATACACCCTAATGTAATAATGTCTGGCGTTTTTTTCTGCTCTAATATGAGCCGGAAGTGTTAAAGCGAGAATATAAATTATTTTACACCATGTACACGTAAACGTAAAACTTCATTTATCATAGTTATTAACACAACAAGCTCGCTTCGCTTAGTATAATTTAATGATAACACAGAGTAAAACGTTATCGATGATACTGCTCCTTCCGTCTTCCGTATCCTCGTTTGTATAAAATCTTTCCTAGAATATACCAAGTTCATGAAAACCACAGCATTAATAATGTCATTTATACCAATGATACTATATATATATATATATCTTTTATGTGTATGTGTGTATGTGTATGTATATTTTATATATATATATAGCAACTATATATATATATATATAGAGCATAACTAGCATTTTAAATGCCTTTGTGCTAAATATTTCATAACTAATGAATTTAGAGCCCTTTGTTTACCGTATTTTTACCTCGAACAATACACATTTTTAATATTTCTTTTCTTTTTTTTTTTTCCTTTTGTTCTTTTTAACAACTTCTTAAATTAGCATGGTCTGTAATTGAGAAAGGAAATAAGTGATCTACATGCATCAAATGGACATTATTACTCTCATGCGATTCTCCATGTTCTCATAATCTAAAGGTGTAACAAGAGGAAGATACTTTCTCTAACACGAGCAAACAAAATTCTAATATACATTAAATGTTATTGATTCCGCACAATAAGGCTCTCTAAGGCAGATTTAACTGCCAAGGTTATGTTATCGCCGTTTTTTCCATCTCCCGGAAAAGAGCTAACTTGTGATTTTACTACAACAAAATAGGGGATACATCGGAAGAGAATAGGGTAAGGACTAGCAATTATTCGGATCGGGCGGTGTTACAAGGTATTCGTCAGCTCGCTTGTGATCGGACAATGCCCGTATTGTGTAAGAGTCTTGTGGTATATCGCTCTTCCTTCGTAGAAGTGGTTTCATTGTATTCACATTTGTTATTTTTTTCGCCTGCGTAATATAAAACATTCATTAGATTCTCATTATTTTATTATTTCAAATCTATTATCAATTGTATTTTAAATAATATCACACCTCATTTGCTTTAGCTTCAATCTTTTCTAAAGTAAGCGGAGTTTGATCCGTGTCACCATCCTCATCGGGTGGAGGACTATCTAAATGTTGCGTCAAGCTGTATGGAATGTTCGGTGTACTTTTAGTAATTGCCATATTATAATGTGGATGTCTCATTGCCAATGCTTCCACGCGCATCCACGCTTCATCTCTATCTTTCATAAGCTTACGTTCTCTTTGACGATCCTATATAAGTTAAATATCCAATTACGTATGAATACGCGTGATTAATATAAATGTCTTATATTTATTTTTTACTATTAATATACCTGATGATACTGATTAGTACACTGATCAAATACTTTTTGATTCATCTCCATGAATAGTTTCAATGCATTATAAATTAAACCATGAATCGTTTTATTCCAATGATTTCGTGAATTTCTATAAAAAGCTGGATACATAATTGGTAAAATCACAGAATAGTTTTCTGATATTAATGACATTATGTATTCATTGTTCCAATAATAAAGGGCTCTCTCAGCAACCTAAAATAAAATGGTACATGTAAAGTTTCGATCAAATGTATTTGATGCTAAGCTGTCAAATAAAGTACGTACTTGAAAATGTGGAGACGAAACGCATTTTGCTAATTGTCTAAACAACGGATCCAGTACTTTTCGAAATTCAGCTGGTTCTATTACATCTAAAATTTCTTCCAATTCATTAAGAAACATGACTTCCTTGGGAGAGTGTGTTTTTGGCCAAAACTTCAATAAATTTCTAATAACCGGTTCTGTCAAAGATGGATCCTTCTCCAAAAATTGAACGACGCAATATGCTAATTGTGGATGATAAACTGACAACGATTTAGCTTTGTGCAAAGGTAACAGCACTTTTAAAAGAAAAACTTTATGTTCCTCTTTCAATGGTAAAGCAAAACCGTTTATAATGCTGGAATAAATAAAATCAATAAATGTATGTCACATTATTTAGTTCATCAGATACATCTCATTCAGCTTAAATTCAAAAGATTAAAGAATTTGTGCGATATTACCTTCCTAAAATTTCAAGAAGTTCGGCGATACCATTATGGTGTTCAGTTTCATATATAAATCGATAAAAAACATTATTTATTTGCTTCCTGATATATGCTCTTAAACCGAGAAACTTTCCATAGATTCTATGAAGAGTTGTTTTAAGAAAATCTCTTTCCCGAGGATCTTCAGAATCAAATAACTCTAATAATTGTAAGACAAACTTTTGATCTATATAACGTCTTGCAATAGATGGTTGGAAATCTTGAGATTCCAACAATCTTAGAAAGAATTCATACACTAATTGCAAATGAGGCCATGCCGCTTCCAGAGTAGGCTCATCTTCTTCCGGATCAAATTCAGCACCATTTGGATTAGAAGATGGTGGAAGTGTTCGAAACAAATTCACAGCAAACTGTAAAGGTAAAGAAAAATATCGATTAAAATAATATTCATCTACAAAAATTCAATAGATATATGTATTTATAAATGGAATAATTGATATAAAAAATTCTTTACAACAATTTCTCATATTATTATATATCTAACGTACCATATTCACTGCTTCCGGATAGATAGCTTCGGTAATAACATTTTTATTTTTGGTTACATATTCGACCATTTCATGAAGAGCCGTACGCTTTACCTCCTTCCATTTTAAGTCCGATAATGGATCAGACTCAAAATCAAAGAGTACGCAGCACTGACGTAACTTTTGTATGAAAAGTTCTTCCCTTTCATTGCCTTGTTGAGTCTCTGAAACGAAGAAATAAAAATTTATTTAATACATGACAAATACAATTTACTCTTTGACATTTTTACCGATTACTAAAGGCTGCAAAGGTTGATAATGCAAGGCAAATGAGGTTGGATAAAACTTGTGCGGCTCCTGAGGTAATACAGTGGCGAAAGCTAAACCTTGATGAAAACTAGGACTCTTTGGTAAACCTATGACTCCAACAGCAGGACCAATACCTCCGACATGAACCATCGTAATTATGTACGTATAATACTTTATTACTTTTTAAGTACTCTGGCTGTATCCTATAGCACCTTTTCTTACTTACTACCTAGCTCCACACTCTCATTCTAATTAACACGTTTCTCGATAGATCTAAAGAAACACAAACATCATATATCTCGTATCGTTCAACTCTCGCGTTTCGCAAGCATACGCAACAATCTGTTGCTTCCTACGAGAAGAAGAGAAGTTAAAGAATCGATCGAGCCGTCAAATTCTATTTAGCACTGTTTCCAAACTGTCACACTATATAAATTTTTCGACGATGGACCGATACGTAAAATCGTATTTCGCGGGTACTTTTCGATCTCGGTAGCCGGGTCAAAGGTGATTGTATCTCTCAACATGAAGTAAGGGTCGATGGTCTAGGCTCTCTTGTACCAAACCTGAGGTAAAAAGTAAAGTGAGACGAGAGATGAGGAAGGGAGAGGAGAAAAGAGGAGAGGAAGAAAAAAAGGTGTATAAATATTATAGAGCAAAATGAAAAATGACGAGGAGGGGGAAAGTAAAATATACATGTATATATGTATATATATGTATGTATATATGTATCTATCTATCTATCTATGTATGTGTATATATATATATATATATATATGTGTGAAGTCTATGATGATGACCGAGAAATGATCAAGAGAGTGGAAAAACGTTGAGGTAAGGTGAGAAATAGGATAGAGAGAGGACGGACCGTGTGTGTTTACGTTAGGAGAAACGAGAAACGGTGTGTGAATCGAAGTGAGAAGCGCTTGCGCGACGGCCCGGCGAATAAGAGAGGGAGAAAGAGAGAGCACCTATGTATGTATAAAATAGAATCGATAGACTGTGACGTAGGAAGAGCGCTGCTGCTACTCGTCGCGAGCGAGCCAAGCAACCCCGATTGACCGGCGCACGAAACACTAGCAACGCAACATGTATATACACACCATAAATATATACATATACACATGCAATGCGCGCGCGGGCGCATATGCATTGCGCGTCCCCTACCTACCTACGCGGCGCACTTATGTACGTACGTGTAAATACGCATGTATATACGCATTGTGTGTAGTATGTATATATTGTATTGAGAAAGGGCGGGAACGCTGATTTTTTTTTTTTTATCCTCGTTCCTTTCACGAGAAAGTAACGCACAATGTTTTACGATACTTAATGGCGTTACGCGCGTGTCATGTCGTTTCCCTATCGTGTCCTCTCGCGTCGTCTTGTCTCGTAACTTTCCTTTTTTTTTTTTTTTTTTTTTTTTTTTTTTTATCGTTAAATCTCTACGGACTTTCATACTTTTCTTTTTTTTTTTTTTTTTTTTTTTTTTTTTTTTTTTATAGATAAGAGATCAGGTCATTTTTGGAGGTTAAATAGCGATCATCATGAAATTTATGAAACCATACGTATTCATTTTTTTCTCTTTTTCTTTTTTCTTTTGTTTTTTTTTTCTTCTTTTTTTTTTTTTATTCGCGTATTGTTCTTTTCTTATAATATCCTTTTACGCTAATACTAAATATGAATGTTTAAGTAATAGTAGTAAGTACATATATAATTGCCATGGCGATTACATTGACAAATGTATAGAATCGCAGAGCGCGGGAATTTTCTTTTTTTTTTTTTTTTGTCTTCTTGAAAATGAATAAATGTAACAATGCCCGACATAGTTTCTATGTCCCATTACTAATGATTTTTTTTGTTTATATACATTATTAGTAATGTATATATATATGTATATACTAACAATACTCGCATATACAACTTTTTATATAATACTTTTAATGGAACCAAGTTCATACAACTACTAAATAAAACTTTAGAATTAGATATTCTTTTGTATTTTATATGTATAATACTTCACATAAAATATTAAAAAAGAGAAAGCTATAATGTGTAATGTAAGCGATACACGTTTTGTGCAGTTTGCATCATGTGCGGGCTGATTTATAAGGTTCCGGCTCATTTTCGAAATCAACACCACCGATGCTCGATATCGCGTTGTCTCTAGTTACCAATTGAGTAGTCGCCATTTGCAATAGAAAAACACTTACCATTGATTAATAAACATTCGATTCAATAAACACTCGATTTTGTCTCGTTTTTAAATTAACGCATTAATTATTAATGGATTTTGAACTTAATACGTTGTTGATCCGATCACGAGTATACTTCGTGTTTGCGTATATGTATATATATATATACATACAACTTATGTAATTATTAAAGTATTATATAAAATTATATAAGAGTCGTTATTATAGTATTGTTTAATATTCAATAGCGTTTGCTTAATTGTGAATATTATCGATTTTCTTGAATTTTTTAATATTTTTAATAAAGATTTTTATTTAATTATACATATGACCGATATATATATATATATCAAAATGTATTACTTATTTCCATATAATGGCCGATCTGTTAATTATCTAATCTCTTTAAACGCGATTAGAAATTTTTCTAATATGATGAAAAATAATCGAATTTGTAATGAAATAGTACACAGTTTTATGTATAATGAATATAGTTAAATTGAGAAATAGAAAGAAAAAGAGAAATTGTTGAACGCGCTACCGGTGTCGGTGATACTCAAAGATGACAAAAGGAAATACTGCCTTCCCCTTTGAACCACTTCTTTCATCGTTTAACCGAGGACATAGCTTTCCGACAAAGTAACTTTAATTAACGTGAAAGCTTATTGTCTATCTATCCGTAAAAGTGGAACGTCAGGTACCATCCGTTCCAACCGTAGAGGATCGATAAGGGTCATTCTAACGTTTACTTCTAACACAATGCAAATGGTTAAAACAAGACGACTTTTCTTATCCAAAATATGGATAAGAGAAGTGGAAAAGTCTTAACACAATAAGAGGATAACAATTGAAAGATGAAATCTAACTTAGGCCATGTTATCTTTTTCGCTTAATGATAAACAAATCTCTCGTAAAATTTTCGTAGGTTGCCAATAGGGTGGAATAAAAGTAGGATGTATGTTAAGCCAGGTGATCTCGTAGGAAAAACAACATGAGATACTTGTTACATGTTGGATAAAAAAATCCAATATCGAATCCGATATCATGTATGTGTGTGTGTGTGTGTGTGTGTGTGCGTGGGTGTGAGTGTCCGATATACTCTATTATAACTAGATGTGACATTTTTATAACATCGCTATTCTCATTCCATAACTTTTTTTTCCATTTTTCTCAGGGCTGTTAATAATATCTCGTAAAAAAAAAAAAAGTGTATAATCGTTCGATGCACTGTCGATTAAATAAAGACTTTAATTATAGATCATAACTAATTGTAAGAAAGGAAGAGGTTTACTTTTTTATTCGTCAAGAATTATCAAGAGGCATGAAATACTAAAATAAAATATGAAAAAAAAAAAAAAAAGCGACGTAAAAATATAAAAAGGATGTAACGATAGGAGATAATAATCGATATTCTAATCAAAATGGAAAATAAAACAAACCTGCCAAGAGCGGTAGCTTTTGAAGTTCTCGGTTCTTTGATATGTTGAATCTCGAGCTGCTTTGTCTTTTATCCTTTTTGATTACAGGCCCACCAGGTTGATACTTGACTTTGTTGATGAGTGTCGGTGGAGGTGAGGCATTGCCATGTGGAGGACCTCCTGACACTTTGTTCGTCTGCGAAATAAAAGTAGTCGATGATAAGAAAGAAAATCATTATAAGATCATTGTGTAATCATAATGATAATATATTTTGTTAAACAGATTGTATTGAAAAAATTGTTAGGTAAGTGAAAAATGGCGAAGGAAATATTTTTGAACGAGAAATACAGGCATATAAACCGTACAACATTGTAACGAGAGACGTGTGATTTTGATTCGCACAAATAGCCAAGATATTTGGCGGAACCGCAACTCCAACTTTACCATCCTTCTCTTGTCAGGTAAATACAATCTTCTCGACGAAGAAGAATATCGCATTTCTCTCGTTGCAGAAGCTTCACGTAAAAATATCTACGCAAAGTTTCTATTTAATGAAAGATTACATGAAGATCCTTATTACGAATTAATTTCAAATAATAATAACTTAACGAAATAATACAATTATTGTCAATGTTACTTAAAGCTTGAAATATTGTTCAGTTTTTAAGAGATGTTGATTAAAAGATTCCCAAGAGAAAAGTTAGCGAGAGGCCCAAATCAAAATAATAAACGTTTAATTATTAAGCAACGAAGATGAATAAATGAATGAAATGAATATTGTAAAATGTTATCAATTTAATACACTACGATTCGATAAAAATTTTATTTGATAATTTATTCGACTCGATGAATCACGAACAGGCACCACAGAGATATATGCGAACACTAATTACAATGTGAAACTACACATACGAAACAATTCTTTCGTCTTATCGCGAAAAGGAAAATAGGAGATAGAGAAAGAGACAGAGACAAAGAAAAAGAAAAGAGAAAGAGAGAGAGAGAGAGAGAGAGAGAGAGAGAAAAGAGGGAAAAAGGCTTTGTGCACATCCTCGCTTATTCATTTTTTTCGTCCGGTCTCTAATTACTCTTCCACGGTCGTTACCGGTGTTTTAAGAGGTTGCAGCAGTGAAGATAAATATAGGATATAGTATAACGCTTAAAATAGAAGCCACGTGGGCGAATTGTTTGCGGCCTGACATGCCTGTCGTGCTGCTCGTTAAGGGGTGTTGCGTGCTCACACGCGAGATAAAATTCCAAATGGCTTTTTTCGAATTATTTTGACATGATCCTAGAGAGACTCCATTATTTAAAAATCGTACAATCTCGATGTAGGATATAAGCGAAATCAATAATAAATGACGTTACGAATTAATGACGAAAAAAAAAAATAAATAAATAAATAAATAAAATAAATAAATCAATCAATAAGTAAATAACAATAGAAATAAAAATAAAAAGAGCACTCGAAAAAAAAGTACGAAAGAACTAGATATTAAACCGATAACGCCGATTTGTACGTACAGAAACATTCTCAATACGAAACCTGCCTTCTTCTTGAACACATTTCCAGAGGCGAGTCTGCTAAACGCTTGCATTTTACACGATTAAGGAAAAGATAGACTTTATTCCAGGATGCTGCTGTAGTAAAAAATCATCGAACGAGGATGATCATCGTGTCTCTTCGTTATCGAAACGTTGCATGCTCTGCGAGAAGAAATGGTCACGTACTATCCGCCATGACACTCATATTTCCGCTCCTCCAAGATGAATTACTTCCTTTAGGAATACACGAAATTTTCAATCACCGTGCACACACTTTAATCGTTTTCTATGGAAATATTTTTTTTTTTTGTTTTTATTTTTACCAGAAATCACTAAATAAATTCATCATTCGTTTGGATAATCTTATTTATTAAAGGACATAGGATCATTTTAAAGCCTTACGAGGAACTTTTTCTCTGTAAAAAAAATTGTGGATATTTTTGTGAAAAGAGAAGATAAGAAACGAAGAGAATTCGCCTTAATCCTGTTCCAATAATTTTTATATAAGTAAAAAAAAACTAAGAACACTTAGTGATAATGATATCTCATAAAAAAATATGTAAAAAAAAAAAAAAATATATTTTTCGAATCCATTTTTAAGGATTACTTGTTTATTTGTTTTTTTCTTATCTTTTCAAGATCAAACAATTTTTCTTGAAATCATTTTGTTTCATTTTTAAATGAACCATTTTAAATGCCTAAGCTTTATACAGATAAGTTTCGAAAAGTGTTAATAGCTAGCAGATTTTGTTACGTGCTTACTAACGCGTATATATTGTTAGATAACTTTTGGAATATCTTTTATCAAACTTATCGATCGTTATCATGATCGAAGCGAAGTGCAAAAAAAGTTGAGTTGAGCTACACGACAGATGATATGATTGAAAAATAGCAACGTTGAAAAAGTTTGATCTTTTTTAGTCTGTTCGATTATATAAAACAAGAATGCGATAGTTAATAATTATTATTTTATATTTCACATTATTTATTAACCTGTATCACAAGAATATATAGAACCGTCTTAACGAGCGTAGACAAGCGAATATTGCGTAGTGAATCTCAAACAACTAATACTAAACTTCTAATCTATTCTTTCTATTTAACAAAGCCGTGCAAAATGGTATAATTTAAGATCAATGGGTATAATCGAATTTGAAAAAAATTACTGTTTATATATATATATATATATATATATATAAAACAATATTATATTTTGTTTTATAAATGAAACAATATTATGTTAAATTGTTATATGCATATATAACATTTTTTATATTTGTTACATATCCGTATGAGATGGTCCTATGGATGAGATGGCATGATCTCATATTTTATAAATATAATCTAATTTTCAAATATTTTTAGTAATAAGACCGATAATCATTAAAAAAAAAAATACTTTTTAAATTGTCAGAAAAATCTTTTCAAAATGATTAACAGAAAGATTTTTATTCTTTCTGTTAATTTTATTTAATGGCGAAGATTTATTATGCGCTTTCTTAAAATGAAGAACAACAACCAAAACAACATGTATCTCATGTAACTGAAGAAAATACAAAGGAAAATAGAGAATATCTGCCCCATCTGGTTGTTCGAAAACAATTAATAAAAAGATTCCCGTGACAGACGCGCCAGACATAATGCTAGATAAAATTAATCCAATCTCCACTACGTCATCAGGTGTAGTTCAATAAATTAGAAACCGTAAGGAGAGGTTTCAAGTGGCAAAACTAACAAAACGTGCTAAAAATTCAAGTAAACTCAAACGTAAAAATATTACGAAAGATTTATCTTCGGATAAAAATTTTACGAATTTTGTAATCCTTAAGTTTGAAAAAAATTTTTGGGAAGAAAATAATGTTAAATGCGTCGGATTCGAAGAGCTATACATGGAAACAAGACGACTGAATTCGATCTGTGAGATGTGATAAGAAGGTTTCATGAAGAATGTTCAACATTTTTGTATTTACATAATTTCCTTAAAGAATTTGTATGCGAGCGAAATAAATAATTTTTCTTCCTATTATGTTCAAAATCTTTTTTTTTTTTTTTCATCTGAGCCATGACATACTGAATCATGCATGGGTCATCTCACTCGGACAATCCGAGTGAGATAGATAGACTTATGCATGTGAAATAATTTCTTTCTTTTTCTTTTCTTTTTTAAATTAAAATTATTCTCGTCTATCTACTTTGACAAATATATTTTTGAATATCATTTTTTTAATTTACAATGTATTAAAGCTTTAAAAAAAAAAAACAAAAAAAAAAAAAAATTGGGCCATCACTCTTCGACTTATCCTATTTATAACAACTATATATAAATATAATAAATGTTATACATATGCATTATACATATATATATATATATATATATATATATATATATATATATATGTGTGTATGTATATATATATATATATATAAAATCTATTTAATAAAAATAAATGAAGTCATTGCATAAAACAAATGATTGTAACGAAACAAAAATTAAAAATAAGTATAAACTATTAATAAGGTACAAAATCAATGAACTAATAAGTAAAGAAAAATATTATAATAAAATTGTAAAGAGATAAATTAATACTAACATTTTTTTCAAAAAATGTAGGTGAGTCTATGAGTTAGTGATTGAACGAGAGAGAAAGAGAAAGAGAGAGAGAGAGAGAGACAGAGAGAGAGAGAGAGAGAGAGGTGGGGGTAGAGGAGGGAGGGAGGGAGGGAAAGAAAAAAGAGTCAAAGAAGATGAGAGCTTTTGGCAAGCGGTCGGCTCTCTTGGTATGCCGAAGTACTATCGACGATCGTTCAAGGTCATCTTCGGTCGGCCTCAACCCTGAACCCACGCGCGATGGGGAAGCAAGTTACATACGTCGTTTCTCGTCGTTTCTATTTGAGATAGACTTTCGGTCCAGGGCTATCGTTGCAGTCGACCGTCTATCCACCTTTTCTTTTTTACTTTTCTCTTTCTCTCTTTCATTCTGATTTGCGATCAAACGTCATAGACGCTCGCTTACGCATAAATCTATTTTCTATGATGTTTATTGAGCCAAGCGAATAGCAAAAGCCGATCCGTGCAACGCAAATGCAAATGGAACAATGACGAAGTATGATTTCGTTTGGTATTAGAAATTGAACGGATTAACTTCGTTATATCGCGCATGTCATACATTAATCATTAAAAATATTTCAGATGCATCTAATGTTTACGATAATTCATTGATTACTTGGGAAATAATTGAACGATTAATTAATATAAATATATTAATTGTTATATTATTAATTGGTATTCTATTAATTAAATATAATATGCCATTACATAACAATTTTATAGTAATTAATGGTTCGTAATTGATTGCTATTATATTATATATATATATATAAATATATATATATATATATATATATATATATATGTGTGTGTGTAAAATCGAAAAGATCACTTTTTAAAACCATTTACTTTTCTTTATCTTTTCTAAATATAAATCATACATATTTTATAGGTACTATGTTATGTTTCTCTGGACGAGTTCAATGAACTAACAATGTAAACTTAAACAGATGCAGTAATAATGGTGATTATTAGAAAAGATAACAGGCTGTACCAACAATTCATTTGCAGCCTCTAGTATGAAAATCAATGTAAACAATCGAAATTTAATTATCTTGTTTAATAAACCGACAAACCTCATTGATATCGTAGCCAATTCGATTAAATTCTTACATATAAACAGTGAAACTTCGTACAGTTAAATCTATTCAACAAAAACGAATCAAATATATTTAAAATATATTTACTTTTGAAGAAAAAAAAAATAAATAAATAAATAAATTCTAACGCGTAAAAATATATTACTATACACAAATAAGTTCTAAAATGTCGTACGACGACGGTGGTAATAATGATTAGCGGCAATTTGTATATTATCGATAATATCGTCAAGACCATAAAAAAAAAAAAAAAAAAAAAAAAAAAGAAAAGAAAAAGAAAGGAAGTTAAGAAGAAAACGAAAGAAATTAATTATAGATCAGTATCAAATGAAGTAATATAAATACGTATATAATGTTCAATACCTAATCGATCGATTTACTTAATCCACGATTACTTTTTTATTTATTTTTTTTCTTTTTTTTTTTTTTTTTTTTTTTTTTACAATTAAACGACCTATCATAATTCATGAATAATGAATTGCAAAAATAGAAAAAAAAAGAAAAAGAAAAAACATTCGAATAAATCGATATCACAGCATCGGTTTACTTGAATAAAGCGAATGAAATATTAAGGCGGGAATTTTTTTGTAATGTCGTTTAAAAAAGTCGACGATAATAAATTTCAACGCGCTTATTAATGATATAAATAAAAATTTTTAATTCGATTTAATATGAATGAAAGATGATGTAACAAAACTAAAAGTAAAATTAAATGATTGAGAAATCGATAATGAATCTACAAAAAGATTATATAGTCACGTACAAACTTAAGAAACCAAACGCTCATGTTTACACACGCACGTACACGTATTTTATTAATTCACTCGTTTCACCTAGAGAAACACACAGAACGAAATCAGATAACGCACTATAAATAGGTATAAATGAAAACGTCACACAAACGCGTATTCCTCTACTCGACACACTTTTTTCTTCCACGTGCGAGTCAGGTAAAAAACTCTTTATATTATTTTTCCAATAAGATGAAAATCACTCAACGATAAATAATATCATGATCGATCTAATAATCGATCGAGAAGCACACCGATCGTTCATACAACAAGTGCCATCCCGACTATTACTGATGACTTTCCTCAAGAAGCAGTCTCGTGTCGTCTAACCTCGTTTTGGCTCCTCTATTCTCCCCTCCAAGCTATACAGCCATTACTGCCGTTTCTTACGTACACATTATCGACGACGATAAAGATCGATGCTCGTGAAAAGAGAAATCGAGAGATCGAGAGATAGTCGATATTCGAAAATCATTACGAATCACTCCTTTTTAAAATATTCCGATAATACATTATCTCTCTATCGAAAAAAATTCTATTCATTTCTTAAGTATGAAAAAAACAAAGAATAATTAAATAAAATATAAAAAAAAAGGAAAAAAAAAAAAAAAAAAAAAAGAAAAAAAAAATATTTAATTCACAATCTAATTTCCATTAATATTAACAATTTCTTCCTCTCTGATAAAATTATAAAAACGTTTATCGATAAAACTTAATATTTTTTTCTTTCAAATGAAAACATTGAAAAGTTATTATGATTTAATTGCTTTAACATGTTGTTACAGGATTGCATTGATCGTATAATAGACATTAACGAAATATAATATATCAAGAAATGTGGACTTATAATAATCCATTTTTAATGAAATTTTTCTTCTTTTCCTTTTTGCTTTTCTTTTCTTTTTTAAACAATTATAATTTATAATTATTCGTCCTTTTTAGAGAAGATATATTATTTCTTTTTGCGAATATATATATATATATATATATATATATATATATATATATATCTGAACCACTGTACCAGAGCCATTACGTGGCTACCCACAGATGAAAGAATGCGATCGACAGCATCGAGTTGCATCGCAGTTCATTTTCACGACATAAGATCTATCGCGCTCGCGATCGCCAATAATAAGACACTTCTCGTCGGCATAAAAATAAATCGGGCGCAATGTTATGACGCTGCCAACGAGTCGTCTATGACGACAATGACAAGGAGAGGTGAACGAAAATTCAACGATGAAAATTGTAAAAAAATCACTCTTGGCAGTTAACAGATTAACGACCGTTCACATCAAGATATAAATAAAAAAACTATCTGTGTAAATTATGTGGAATGTCTACCGCCTCATTTATGTATATATATATATATATATATACATATATATATATATTTAGATACAGACAACACATACAAAAGAACTCGGAAAACAAAGGACATCTCGACCGATGTTTAAAAACGTCGCCAAAAGAGCAGGCCGAGGGTTTAAATAAAATAAAATCGAGTGCCAAGTTCTTGGTTGAAATTTACAATGACAATGTTCTGCCGTATTTTCTTTTGGTTAACCTCGATTCATTACTTTTATTATCTTTTTCATGAACTTGAAGTCTTTAAAAACTTTTAAAAATAAAAAGAAACGTTTTATTTAAAAACGTTCATGATCGTCGTACGGATTCAAACGATCGTAGTGCCATCTGCCTTGAAAATGGCGGAACAGATATATGTAACTCACTCATACGTAACTCTCTCGACTAACTCACCGACCGTGGCCACTCTACAAAATAACAATTCAAACGCAACCGAATTAATCGTCTTCGATCACACGTATTTGTTCCTAGTGCGTGTCGGCGCGTATGCGTGTGTGTGTGTGTGTAAACGACGTTCACGGACGTGCATTTATGATCGTTGTGCAATCTCGTTCTAGCTGTCATCGAATTGTCCAATAAAAGCTAGACGTGGAACGTGTAAACCTTTACTTTTCCGACGTTGAATTTAAACGAAAAGAACGAAGGAAAAATATACGTGACATACGATATTTCATATTGTATATCTCTTAAAAAAAAAAAAAAAAAAAAAAAAAAAAAAAAAAAAAAAAAAAAAAAAAAAAAGTTTTTTTTTTTGTAATAAATTTAAAATTTCATTTTTTTTTTAATCCATCTTTTTAAATAGCCAAACAATCACATTAAAACATAGATCTTCTTAAAAAATGTTTTCAACAAAATGTTTGACAATTTTTATATAAGCAAAAATTCTCCGTGATTTATCTTAATGAATGAAGTTTCATCACGGTATGATATAAAACACTTTACACACGTACGAACTTATTAATGATAACATTATTATAAAATTACGTAAGTTTTCTCCTTTTTTTTTTTTTTTTTTTTTTTTTAATGAAATTTTCTACTACTTCGAAGGAAATAAGAAAAGAAAAAGAAACCGCTGCCATTTTTTCTCCTAATATACCGCCGAATTCAAAATGACACCACGAAAGTAATAAATAAATAAAAAATAAGAAAATAAAAAGAAAAAAAAAAAAAAAAAGAATTGAGATAAAATAAAATTCGAAGGGAATACAATGGATTATAAGATTTGACAATAAATTTAATCTTAAGTCGAATAATAAAGTAAAACGATAAAAATTAATTGTCCATAAATCGATCTCAGTCATATAAATAAGTCGAAATAAAAATGTATTTAAAAAAATGTTGTTACTCTTTGATCTATTTATCGCTTAAATCGTAAACTATACCAGTCGGATTAATTTCGTAAAAATTGCAGCATTACATCAGACGTAAAACTATCGATGTTAATTATTCGCTAGAGCATAACCATTATCACCATCGTAATTTTTGTATTCGTTGTTTTCATCACGTACGTGTTTATATGTATGTTTTATGTAACAAAGAAAGAAAGAAAGAAATAGATAGATAGATAGATAGATAGAGAGAGAAATAGAGAGAGAGAGAGAGAGAGAGAGAGAGAGAGAGAGAAAAAGAGATGAACGAGTAACGAGAGACGCCGTATTTCCAACGACTCAACGAAGCAAATGCCGGCGACATTCTGTTCGTGTTCTTTCTACGTCGGAATTCCAACGTTGGCGCGCGTGGCGCCGACTTTAACCTTTTCGATGCTCCAGACACGACGAATAAGCTTTGCAAAAAATGTTTACGCGAATACGAAATGACGCATGTATGTATGTATTATGTACGATAAGGGAAATTGCTTGTAAAACATCTAAATTAATGACGTAAAAAGATAAAGATTCTTTATATTTCATAAAGAACGATATTTACATTTACATTAGTACATTGCGTCATAGTTCTTTTTTATGTTTTGAATCAATTTCTTAAATATTCCAAAATTGGATGGAACAAAAACAATGGAGGAAATAACTCGTTTCGTCTTAAAATATTCTCTCTTAACGGATTTTGAAAAATTAAAATCTTTTGAAATTTAATATACTAAATTACCAAATAAAAAAAAAAACAAATGATATCCCCCTTATTTCGTTAATCAAAAAATATACTTTTATATAGTTTTGTGCTATTGAAAAAAGATATTGAAATTGATTAGCTGGATAGAAAGATTGCAACAACGGTAAAAATATAAACGAATTTTGATCACGCTTCTGTGGCAGGAGTTTCGGTGTACGATCAAAGCTCCGAACCCTGGAAACGAACCAACAAACCATCGTGCTATTCCCATAAGAATGCGAAATGGTAAACGAATACCGTGGCACGTTTCATGTTACATCTTGGTTCCATTCCCAATGATATTACACATCGACAGAATATTTCATAAACATAAAATATATTTTTCAAAGATGTTATATCATTTAATCTTAAAGCATTTCTTTTAGTTTTCACTCGACTCGAATTAACTAAGATAAACTAAAGATAAACCAGAAATGTTATTGGTCCGTGGGATTGACCAATCGTTGCAAGGGACATGCAAAATTGAGGGAAAATAAGATAACCTGATAATGTAGAACGTAAGAGGTTAATAAATGTCGATAACGTAGCGATAAAATGAAGGTGCAAAATCAAACATTTTCTTTATCCTTCATCTAAAAGGATCCCAAACACCGTTTACCGAGAATGTTCTGTGCTTTGCTACGTATCGTGACAGGCCGGCCTCATGACTATACACGGGAGAACATCATCATCGTAGGAATGCGAGAACAAAATTGCAGAATGTTCCGTTGCTCGATTAATTTTAAGGTTCGACGAGCGAAAATAAGAATATATAACGTAGTAATAGTAGTAGTAGGGTAGTGTAGTAGTAGTAGTAGTAGTAGTGTGTAGTAGTAGAGTAGTAGTAGTACTAGTAGTAGTAATAGTGGTAGTGGTAGTAGCAAAGTGTAATAGTAGTAGTAGTAGTGGTAGTGTAGTAGTAAAGTGTAATAGTAGTAGTAGTAGTAAAGTGTAATAGTAGTAGTAGTAGTAGTGGTAGTAGTAGTAGTAAAGTGTAATAGTAGTAGTAGTAGCGTAGTGTAGTAGCATAGTGTAGTAGTAATATTCTATATCCATACAAACGATAGAACGTATGTTGGACGAGCATCGAATTAAGAGAATTCCAGGTTGAAAAGAGATGGATATACTTGTTACGGTCAAGCATATAAATGATACAATTTGTCCTTTCTCGTATAATAAAAATATCGAATGCTTCCGAATCGATATTTGCTTGATGCTTGAGTCTCGTTGAAAGAAGACTAATTAGAAAAACAGCAAACAGGAAGTAAGGGATCTAAACGTACTCGGGAATGATTGTGTTCGTAAAGAGTGTGTGTGAGAGAGAGAGAGAGAGAGAGAGAGAGAGAGAGAGAGAGAGAGAGAGAAAGAAAGAAAGAGATAGATAGACAGATAGAGAAAATTGCGCAGCGAATGCCCGAAGAATCGGTCTCTACGCAGACAGAAAGAGAGGGGAGGAGAGAGAGAGAGAGAGAGAGAAGAGGAGGAGGAGGAAGGGGGGGAAAGAGACAGAGAAGAGCGATCCTGACACTGACAATCTACTGTATAATATATGACAGGAGTAGTGCGCGCGGGAGGGATGGTATTTAAGTACGTATCGCGATAGAGAGATGAGAGAGGAGGAGGAGGTGGAGGAGGAGGAGGACGACACGACGACGACGCCGAAGAAAAAAAAGGAGGAGGAGGAGGAGGAGGAGAAGGCGACAGAAGAGAGGGGGAAAGAGCGTAGAGAAACGAGATATAACCTCACCTCGTCGCCGGCCTCGACATCCTTGTTGCCGTTCTTTCCCTTGTCCTTGCTGGTCTTCGACGACGTTTCCTGGAACAGAAGTAGTAAAAGCGTGGCAGATCTGGTTGAGTGTAGCAACGTGCGCGTGTTCGCGCGTGCGTTCGACTCGTCCCTTTGAAAGAGGGATGAATTGGCACTCGCGAGAACACGCCTGGTGTGTGTGTGTGTGTGTATGTGTGTCTGTGTGTACGTGTATATGGGTGCGTGCATGTGTATATGGCCTGCTGTGTATATACATATATCCAGAGCACGGTAGCAAAGAAAAGGCAAAAAATACCATTATTGTATCGTGTGCGACGGGGCCCGAGACACGCGAGAGAGTAGTCGAAACTCACACGACCGCTTTTAATAGGCCGACGATGGATTCGATTCCGTACGAGTCGACGGGGGACTCTTACTAGAGCGGAGCGAACCTTCTTTCTCTCTCTCTCTCTCTCTCTCTCTCTCTCTCTCTCTTTCTTTCTTTCTTTTTCGCAACGGACAGATAGTTGAAGAGCCGATTTTGCGATGTATACGGACGGTCGGGTCAAGAAACGAGCAAGACGGCGGTCTTCACCATGCTACTACACCCTTGAGTAGCTAAGGCCGCCGGGGTTGTTCCCCCGGTGCACTCACTCACTCACTCACTCACTCACTCACTCAATCTCTCTCTCTTTCTCTCTCTCTCTCTCTCTCGCGCGCGCACACGCTAGCTCCCTTCTTCCTTTTGCTCCTTCCTTCTTCGCTCTTTCTCTCTGCCGTGGAGAAACACCATTCGCGTCGCGCAGCACCAAGAAAAAGAGAGAGAGAGAGAAAGAGAAAGATAGATACAGATATATATATATATATATATATATATATAGAGAGAGAGAGAGAGAGAGAGAGAGAAAGAAAGAAAAAGAGAGAAAGAGACACACACAGCAATAGATAGATAGAGAGGGGATGAATAAAGACAGACTGATCCGTAGGACAGACCGATCGCGTGCGAAGAAAAACTTTGGTGGTAACGTTCTAAAGACACCACCGCGCGACACGAGAGAACTACCGTGACAGACGCACCTTCTCCTTCCTTAGCAGGTTCGGCATTTTTTAAAGAGCTTTATAAGAACGGGAACGCGTGAAAATCGAAAGGAACGCGAACACGAGTACGCCCACGAGAGCGCGCGTATCGGCACGTCGGTCTCTGGTGGCGGACGAGCCGACGACGCACGAGCACGGCATCCATGTATGCGCCGGCCATTGGCCCTCCCTATTGGTCGTTCTATATTCGCCGCCATCGCCATCTCTCATTTTCCTTTACGCAAGACCGATCGCGCCACCGATACTATATCTTTTCTCTCTCTCTCTCTCTCTCTTTCTTTTTATCTTTGCATATCTCATAAATTTATATAGATATTTTTTTTTCACCGGCTATCAAGCCTCCAACGCTATTAATATAAAAAAGAAAAAAGTTTATATTTATATATATTATGGACGAATATTTTTACGAAGTTCCTATTGGTTGATACTTCTCCAATGAAAATAGTTATACCTATAGGAGTACGTTTCTATTGGTCTGCGATGCTCATTGGATATAAATTATCTTTAGATGTTCATTGGATATAAAATATTACCGTATACTTAATCGAATAATCATTAAAATTAGTTACTCCTCAAGAGCGGGAAATTTATTTTCGATTCATTGTTTATTGATAAATAGATTTCGTTAAATACATATAGAATAAGGGAATATTGAGTTAATATTCTATAAATGATAGTAAAGTAGATAACAATAGGTACACCGGCGTCTAATCGATTGTATAAACATCTGAAATATTATTTAAATATAATGAACATTGTGAGAATTATTGTTTCGAGATTATTACACAAAAATAATTTAATTTTTTGTTGATATAGAAATAAAATAAGAATCAATTATGGAGCCCGCTACAAAAGTATAATTTAAAATATAAATATAACTAGTAGAGTAATGATAGAGTTTATATTTGTGAAATTTAAAAAATTGGAAATTTTAGCATCTTAAACCTACGACATGTAAAGAAGCGATTCAAAGATGGGAAGAAAAAACGGGATTGAATGCTGCCGAAGCAAAAGAGGTCATTTTATCGTTTCAATGGCCACCAATTGAAAAAATGGATAATAGTTTGGCTGTTTTGGCCAATGTAGTGTTAGTCATTAAACTGTCATATACTTTCTTATTGATATGATGTATTGTACAATTAAAATAATAACTAATGATAATTTATATATTTCTAGGAAATTATCTTTATCCACTAATATGATAGAAAGAATCAGTGGCATTAATTCTTTAAAAAATTTAAGAATTTTATCCGTGGCTCGTAATTCTATCAAAAGTTTTTCCGGATTAGAGGCGGTAGGAGATCATTTAGAAGAATTATGGATATCGTATAATACAATAGAAAAAACCAAAGGTGTGAACGTGCTTAAGGCCCTCAAAGTTCTTTATATTGGTAATAATTTAATACGAGATTGGGTAGAATTCAATCGTTTTCAAGAAATTCCTAATTTAGAAGATCTATTATTTATAAATAATCCCTTATGCGAAACCATGGATACTGAGACATGGCGTATTCAGGTCATGAAAAAATTTCCAAATTTGAAGAAACTTGATTCGATTCCGATAGTGTATGTGTTAGAGAGAGAGAGAGAGAGAGAGAGAGAGAGAGTTACGCATTATAATAGATTAGAAAAAGGAATAAAACTCAAATATTTTTTTAGGCGTGCTGCTGACGATTTTTAAGATGCATTACATCGGATGAAATAAAATTGATCAAAGAACAAAATATAAAACATGTATTTACATGTTGTATCCTAAACCCATGATAAAAATGTATTACAATATTGCATTCTTATTATTTATAATTCCGTATAATACGTATCCTTCTTTCTTTGTACTTTCCTGATATTATGTTTGCATTCTTTCATACAAGTCACTGCATTATTAATAATTTTCAACTTTCATGTCATTGAGTCCAAGTTCTTCATTTTGCTCAAAGCTTCTTTCATATTTTGTGATTTTCAATTTATCATCGGGCCCATCATCAGAAAGGGTTTGTATGTAACTATTTCCAGCTGGATCATCCAATACTAAAGTTATTGTTTTATTCCCTTCAAGAACGCCTGTTAATTGTGATATAAACGCTTGCATTCTGTTAACATTTTCAACATCCGTACTATCACCCGTGAAAGCAGTAGATGATGATAACTGTTCTTTAGTCGCTACAATAATCCCTTCTACAGTAGTGAATCTGCCACCTAAAGCCGCTGGGCCAACTTCTAATTCAAGTTCTGGTATTTCCATATAGCATGTTTCAGACTTTAATACATCTCTAGTAAAGTCTTCTTTTCCCGTAACCGTTACCTCTATCTTTACTCCATGAGGCTCTACTCCTCCGCTACTTTTAACTTCGTTAGTTCTATGACCACATGCTTCGCATAATGTTGCCATAATTACGACCTCTTTAAAATGTGGTATGTCTATGTTAAAACTTAAGGAAAAACGCTATAATATCTTTAATATATTATAATTTTTAATTATAATAAATAAAACGTTTCGCAAAGAAATAGAATGATTAGCCAATTAATGTTGATCTCAGGAAAAAGGATACTCGTCAGTTTCATGTTAGTCTCGCAAGGACTATTACAATCTGGACAATTTGTAGGAAAAGATAAAACTTCACCCTCAATATCTTCAAGAGTATGTTCTCCATCTTGTATAGGTGTTAAAAGACCTTCTGTATTGTCATTATATATCCCTAATAAACGATTTTCTTCTTCCGATCTGTTAAAGTAAGTAATTTTACATTCAGAATCTTTAAGCGGTGCCTTTGGATTTTCAACATAGCAGTTTCCAGAGACATCCTTAAAAATTATTGTAAATGGTTTGCTGGGTATTTTAAGATCACGTAATTTTGTTAAAAATTTATCTATCTCCTCTGCAGTTTCTGGATATTCTTCTCTGCGTCTTGGTTGATCTTGTTCCAATCCTTCGATACTATGATCTATTATACCCTCAATCGTAGTAATTTCTCCTTTTTGAGATCTTGCAGGTATCTCAAAATCTATTTGGGGCAAATGAACACTGGTATAATCTGACTTTACTACTTGACGATTCAAGTCTCTTGGCGAGCTAACTTCCAAGGTAATTTTAATACCCTTTTCAGATATTTTACTTCCACTTTGAATTTCATTATTTTGATAACCACAATTCTCACAATCAAAGGATATTACCACGACATCTTTGTAATGCGGTATTTTCGTCAAGAGAAGTCTTGTAATGCCCTAAATATAGATGAAACAAATATCGTCAACAACGAAATATTGTATATTTTTAATTTTATAAAAATATATCTATTTCTCTTTACATTTTTACCACAATTTACACAAAGACTTTCTATCTCTGTAGCCTCTGGTTCAGGATCGTCTGCCATAAGATTACGAAAAAGTGGTTTAAGTGATTCTGCCTCCCTTTCGTTCGCTGCCATTTTCTTATTTCTTTGGTTATGTTCTACATCCTATATTTATTGCAAATGACCACGAAGTATATCGTTAAGGAAAATATTTAAGAAGAGCAACTCGTACAGAATATACAAACATCTTATGTTTTGATATTGCGACTGGATAGATTTAGATAGATATACGGATATATATCAATGATATTTCAAGGTAATAAAGAAAAAGGCGGGAAAGTACATAAACACGTCTTTAAGTATTCTTACGTCTAACAGTATTTTCGTTTCAAAAGAGGATGTACATTTCATAAAAACTAGAATTAAATTCTTATGAAATTTGTAATAATTTAGATTTGTTAAAATCATGGTTGATGAAAAATTAATTAAAATTGTTCAATCGACTTTCTCTATTTACGGACTTGTATTATCAAGGTAAGATGATATTTTTAACAATATAAATTATTATATTAATCATTTTGGATAATAAATATTAATTTTCATTAATTTATGCAAATTCTTTTGCTTAGAACACTTAGTATTTCTGTTGCCAAACAATTATCACAAGTAAATGAGGATGAACAAGAAAATTGGCTTACGGGTGTGGTAGAACGAGTATTATCTCAAAATTTAGAAAATCCACATGTGGAATTAGATCACATTAGAATTGCTATTACAGATTTTATGAGATCAGATGTATTAAAAGAAACTGAGACAAAATTAAATGTCATTGATGCGTATGATATACCAAAGATTACATATGATCTTAACAAGAAAAAATTTGTGTTACATAAAAGCACTATGGATTTATATTCAGATGTAACACAAAAGACTATACTTTTTAAAGATAGATTTGAAACAATATTATATAGAATATTAAGACATGAACTATTCACTTCGCGTAAGCTTGGAGAAAAAAATGTATCCAGGATAAAATTAACGCCTATTGAATCCTTGTACAGCGAGAGTAAAACAAGGGATATTTGCTTATTAGGCCTTATAGCTGAATTTTCTGAAAATCATTATTACTTGGAGGACCCAGGAGGAGCATTAAAAATTGATTTGAGACACGCAATATCCTTTTTAATCTAATTCATCAATTTTATATAGACATTATTACATTCATTACATTCACGTATATTTTCTTTACAATTGTATATACATTTTTCAAGATGGTTTGATTATGGAAGGTTCTATGGTATTAGTTAGTGGTACTTACACTAATGGGGTATTATATGTTAAAGAAATAGGATTTCCACCGCCAGAATCATCTGATAATTCACGTGCAGATTTTGGAGATGCTAATACATTTGGTGGTCCTCATCCTACGTCATTGAAATTATCTGAAAAGTTGAAAGTATATGAAGAATCCAATCAAAATGGAATGATAATTTTTCTATCAGATTTATGGCTTGACAATTCGGTTGTATTATCTAAATTTAAAATTATGTTGGATGGATTGGTGGACATTCCACCAATAGCTTTTGTAATATGTGGGAATTTTTTGAGTTTTCCTGAAAATGAATTCAGTCCAGCAGCAATGAAGGAAGGTTTCAAGAAATTAGCCGATTTAATAGTTCAATATCCGACTATAAAGACGTCTTCGAAATTTATATTTGTACCAGGCCCTTGTGATTTGGGCGCACCAAAGATTTTACCAAGACGATCATTGTCCAAATATGTGGTCGAAGATATCCAGAAAGCTATACCTGAAGCTATATTTGCCACTAATCCTTGCAGAATTCAATATTGTACTAAAGAGATTGTGGTATATAGAGAAGATATATTGATTAAAATGTGTAGAAATACTTTACGTTTTCCTAGCGGAGAAGAATCAAAAGTACCTAATCATGTAAGTTTTTTAATATACATGAAATATAAACAATTGAAATGAAAATTTTCTTTTACAAAAGGAAAACTTTATTTAATATGTTTCAGTTCGCCAAATCTATTATTTGCCAAGCACATTTGGTTCCTTTAACACTTACAGCAAGTCCTGTTTATTGGACACACGACTATGCCTTACGTTTACATCCTACGCCCGATTTAATTGTAGTCGCGGATAAGTACGAACCATATTCGACTGTTTACTCAAATTGCCATGTGATTAATCCTGGATCATTTCCAAATAATAAGTTTTCATTTAAGACATACGTACCTGCAGCAAATATAATTGAAGATTGTGAAATTCCAAGTACGCAGTAAATTCCAAGTGAAGCATATTAAATGTATAATAAATAAATTACTATTAAAGTTTTTCTAGCAAGTTGTTCTTTTTTTGTTTTTCTTTTTTTTTTCTTTTTCTTTTTTTTTTTTCTTTTTTTTTTTTTTTCTTATCAATTATCCGAAAATATTCATCTATACATTTTGTTAGGCATTTATTAATTTTCTAAATAACAAAATCACGTCATTTTACAATACTTGATAAATTTTTGTCTATTTCATAACTTAAATTACAACAAATATTAACGTCGATTATATGTATGTAAAATTAAATAAAACATAAACATCGGAAATAACTTATCGAGAATACCGGGGGTACATTTTTGGGTCCTCTGTATCCAATAATACAATACGAAGGAGTATTTAGAAAATAACTTATTAATGTTTACTAACGATTTGGATACATCAGAGATAAGTTTAACATTACGAAACGTAATATATATAGTTTTTTTTTAAAACTCTCCCAATGCTCTTCATTTATCGATAATAATAATAATAAGTTCTGGACTAATAGAATAATCTTACGTGCGAAAATGTTTCCAGAGGACGTAAACGATACGTACTAATTTTTTGTTTTCATTATTGATTTATATAAATAGATACATACAATATTAAACACAGTGCTCCTACAACTTCACAGTATATATATAACAATATTACAAGTACAAATTGGGCCTTGATATTCCTCAATTTTTCGTACTGGAATCATGAATGATTCTTGGTAAATCAATCGTGGCGTCTTTATTTAGAAATATCCAATTTTATGATAAAAAAAAAACAATAATGTCACATGAGATTACACAGTACAAATGGAAAATCATTCAACGATATTTTTCATTTGTATATGCGTATTGTTTCATCATAATCATATAAATATAATTGTCCATATGTAAGAATCAAAGGGAGCTTAGATCACTTAAATTATATTAGAACGATATGACAAAGCTATATTTTTCTCAATTTTATCAAGGACAAAGAATTCAATACTTATTCGTGTTAAAGTATTCGCATAAAATTAAGATAAAAGAATGAAAGAAAGAAATAATTATTCTTTAAATAACAACGAAACGGATATTAAAGTTGTTATTTGAAATATTTGGCGAGAAGATTTTGAGCATTAAAATCACGTTGAAAAAAAAAAAAGAAAAAAAAAAGAAGAAGAAGAAGAAGGAGAAGAAAATGTGATTAAAAATTATTTTAACGATGTAAGAACTGCAGAGATATATGCGCTTAGAACGTCGAATGTGTATACATATATATACCTATAATCTATATATGTTACAGTATCATTTGTAAAAAAGGAACGTTCTTACGTCTATTGCACATTTTCACGCGTGATAAGCCTTAAGTTTTCGTTATCCTTTGTCTTTCTTATTGTTTTTCTTTTATACACTATTCAATTCCTCCCGCAAAATTTATCGGCTATATATATAGCCACTCCATATATATATATATATTTATATATATATACTTAATACATAATAATACGTTTTATGTACCAATGCTTTCTTTTCATATGTAACTATGTACAGGTGTGTAAGTTCAGCTATTAAAGTTAGAATTTCAGTCGACGGACGGTCTAAAGGTCCTTCAGACTTTGCGTCTCATGAACTCTCCGCCGCTTTTGCATGTAATAATTCTCCTAAAAAAGAAAGAAAGAAAATAATGTACACGTTGTGAGAAAGAAAGTTTATTTTATACGATTAACTTTGTCTTTACATTTGGGACGAGATTTTTTTTTTCTTTTTTCTTTTCTTTTTTTCCCCTAATGACGAATTTTTTAATGAATCCCTCTTCATTAGCATTTTTATTTTTATTTTTTAATGAATTCCTCTTCAGCGACGCCATCACGGATTTTTTTATTTAAGCAATGAATGAAGCAAAAATAAGAGAAAGAACGTACATTTTATTTTTATTGTAAAAACTTTATAATATATTATTATTTATATACATATTTATATATATATATATTTATATATATGTATATATATATATATATATGTATGTATGTATGTGTGTATTTTTTTTTTTTTTTTTATCGATATCTAACAGTTTATCTGTATCTTATATTCAATTTATAATTTGATATATTTCATAAATTTATTCAAAATATAAACAAAAAACAATTTAATAGATTAAATCTTGCTCCAAATGAAATATTATTCAAACGAAATGAGTTAATAAGAATTAATTACTAAACGAGAAATTCCAAGTATAAATTGAGGAAAATTTTGGGATAAATTCGATCATCAACCTACTTTCCCTTTGATACCTTCTACAAGCTTGGTTCCTTTCTTCGGCATCGAAGTACCATAATGTGATTGCGTATCTCGTTTTGTATGCCGGCTGTACTTCGTGAGGATTTCTTCTGTCTGACCAGAAAAAGAGTATTCTATCAAATAGAGGTTCGATATCGGCTACTTGGTCGCGCCAACCTTCTGGAAATATCCTTAAAAGGCCTCCATTTTTCTATAATTATAAAATGAATCAACGATAATATATGATTATTCGGAGAAAAAAAAAGATTATTTACAATTAGATTAAATCGAATTTCCAAGATTAATATTTAATATAAATATATACAGAGAGATTGTCATTTAAAATTTGACAATGACATAAAACATCTTCGACATCAATCCTCTATAACATATTAATTTTTTATTGCAACAAAATGAAATTATTTTTGTGTCGATAAGATGAAATGAAATTAAACAAAAAAAATGGATATATATATATATATATATAAGTTGGTGATTATGAAAATGACATTTGAGACATTAAAAGACATATTTTATCGGGCGATATTTTTAACATTTTTAAATCATATTATAAATAAATATATTTACTTTTTTCTATTCGTTATTATAGAAAAATAATTTTTAAATAATTCAAACTTAAGTATCCAAATATTTCAAAATAAAAAATATATGATCTAGATCATCTTCATAATTATCGGCTCATATATATATATATATATAATATAATATAATATATGTATGTGTATATATATGTATATGATATTAAAATTACATGAATAAAATATAGAGAGTTAACAACATCTTTTCAGTGATTCTAATAGAGATTAAACGGAGAGACAGCTTATGTATCAAACTTCCGTTCTTTTAAAATATCCTACACCTGGTACGGCAGTCCTTGAACAGAACATGTGTTAAAAGTCTCCCATATTTATCGTGTAGGTCAACGTAAATATTGCTCAACAGGCAAGCAAGCAAGTAAGCAAGCAAGCAAGTGAGAAAACTCGAGCCATACGAGTTCTTGCTGTCTCTTATACGTGGGTGTACGTTGGATTCAGCACGTAAGCATCTTAAAACCCTTCATGCTTTTACTTCTTCCTATTTTCGTACGAAGGACACGGATTTTGAATCGTCTTATAAGGACGTTGGAAATATGAAACCCCAGTTTTTAATGATTACAAACGAATAAAGATTACATATTCAAGATTTTCATTCGAACATATTCTTAAACAACATGATTCAAATTTATTGCGCTAAAAGTTTGCTTTTTGATGACGAATATGTTCGTAAATGCGTGAATCATATGCATGAATCGACTATGTATTATATATATGTCTACGTATGCTACATATTTCCAAAAAAAAAAAAAAAAAAAAAAAAAAAAAAAAAAAAAGCGGAAAATTTCTTTTTGATCTATTATTTCTTTGTATAGTCTAAATGTATATATTGAGAATGTATGACATATTTTATTTTTTATACCTTATATATATCTCTTCAAGTTTTTTTTTTATATAATTCAACATGGCGTCTGAGAAGACATTGAGAAATCAATATACATGAATTTTTTTTCTTTAACGACCGATAAAGTTTTCATTGTACATAAATATATACGAAATTACAAATGGAATTCGATAATTAAATAAGTGGAGTAGAAAAGAATGTGATTATGATTAAAAATGGCAAAGGATTTACCTTAATGTCCCAATCTTGATTTAGATAGTAAATCGCAGTGATGCATCGTCCATCCCGGTTAGGATTATCCACATGCTTCACGTAATGCGAACCGTGACCAGGGTAGCAAGCTACCATTGCCTGGAAAAAAAGGAAACAAAAGAAAAAAAGAACGTAAGAGAGAAGAAATGAATGTTGTTGTGTTACGTCGCAGAAAAGGTCAATAAAAAATCATAAGAGAGAGAGAGAGAGAGAAAACTTAGTCGCATTATCGAGCAATGACCCACATAAATTAAATTTTGAAAGTACGATATACGTTGTACATTCGTATCTTCATTTTGTTAACCCTTTATAACATCATGTACGTAACTTAAAAGACCTCTCAGTATATATATATATATATATATATATTTTTTTTTTTTTTTTCAATTTACATGTTATTTTATTTTATTTTTTCGTCAGAAAAGTATCACAATTTGTTCATATCCGAAAAATTAATTAATCTTTCCTAAGTATAAATTATATTTGGAGAGAGTATAGTATAACTATATTAATTATTTTAATTTTTAATAACGTTAATTATATTAATTTAAATTATATATTACAAGTTTCACATTATAGAGGATTAAAAATATAGAATTTTGAATTATAATCACAATTTTGAGATTTCATTATCGTACTTTTACATCCGAAGAAGTGAAATTTTTTTTCTTTTGAGATTTGAGTACTACTTAGGGATGTCGTAATAGAAATGACTAAATGTTAGGAAGCTACGTTATTATATTGAAATACGTGTGCGTTCGACAACGAGGAAAATTCGATAACAAAACATAACAAATGTTCCGGGTATTCCCGCAGTTTTCTATTATTCAGAAGTGACAGTAACAAAGTTTTCTTTAACCTCTATGATTTCTCTCCTAATTAATTATATAAACGACATTCGTCACATTTATCGACATTGCACATTTATTTATATGATATTAATTATTTTTTTTTTTTTTTTTTTTTTTTTTTATAGTAACTAATCATTTGTAGAAAAGGAACAATAGATATACAAAGAAGATAATGAAAATAAATAACAAGTACTTTTCGTTATATGTATATTGTGTCTCTGCGTGCGCGCGCGCGTGTATAATTTCTCAAAAATTATTTTATTTCATATGATATTTCATTAAGAAGAATTAAAGTAATGATTAAAAATTAATGTAATGATAAAAATGATAAAGAATGCACGTATCTGCGTTCCTGTATGATATTTCTAACGATATGAAAAGTACATACAAAAAACATGATCTAGTCACATTAACAAACATACATACAAAGAACATGACAAAGTCATATTTTTAGAAAATAACTATTAGCCTAGCTTTAACCCTTCGTGCGAGTTATCACGTATCTTTATCAATTGGAAACACGTGTAACGCTAGCCTTGGCCCTAGGCTTGTCCTTCGCTTATTATTGTATCTTCGTCAATCTTAAAATCTCACGTACAAATTTGTATATACTATATAGAGATTTAAAAAAAGAAAAAAAAAAGGAAAAATAAAAGGAAAAAAAAAAAGGAAAAAAAAAAAAAACGGACATATTGTCTTAAAAAATATTATGAATATAAAATTATCAAATGAATATTGAGTGGATACGTTCATTAATAAAGTCAATATTGTATATCGACTTTGATGTACATCTAAGGCTATTAATTTAGTATGATGAATTTTATTTATTTTTTTTTCATTTTATCATTTCGATTTTATTCTACAACAAAAAATATCAGTAATATTCGTATAGCTATGTATATATATAACGAAGACTGTCCAAGTCAAAAGGTCAACAATTTATTTCATGATAAAATGTTCCACATTTAATATTCATTTGGATCATTTTTAATATTCATCTTTGAAAACAAGTAACTTTTAGTTTTTATTACTTAATAATATTTATAGCGACGAAAAAATTAATATCATTGGCCAATTACATATAAACATACAATTGGCTTGTCAGATCTTTAATACATATGTATATTACCAATACATTAATATTTTTTATTATAGAATAAAATCGAAGGGATAATACAAAATACAGAAATGTAAATTTAGATCCATGGAGAATCCTTTATATCACCCACGATCCAATTATGATAAATTAATGGCTGTAGGTGTACAAGCGATAAATAATGTAGAAAAGCTACGACATTAAATCAAAGTTGTGTATCATTTCGTTGAGGACGATGAACGAGCGTAAATACGAATCGTAAGGAACACGCGCGAGGTTTATCTACATTCTACGTCTTTATGTATATATGTATGAACGTATGTATCATCACGTGTACAAAACACGTTTTTGTATCTGTTAAAATAACAATCTTTATTCATTTGAAAATAATTATAAGAAAAATATAAGTATTTTAATTCAACATGACAGAAGAAAGAATTGTTTGAATATAATCAGTACGTACAATCATCAAATTTAAATTCTATAGAATACTTTATAGAAAAAATAAAGAAAAAAAAAAGAATGAAAGAAAGACGAATGCGTTATCATAACATATTAGATAATCAGACATTGTGACCATTGATACCTATAATAATCTCTATCGGACGTTTATACTCGATAAGAAAAATATTAAAAAAAAAAAAAAAAAAAAAAAAAAAGAACTCGTTCCTAAAATATCCTGCAAAATATCTGTTTGATTAGCCTAAGTCATTTAAAAATAAATTAAGAAGTTATGAAAAAGAAAAAAAGAAGAAAAAAAAATAATTAAACGTAAGGAAGAATTTTGTAAAAATTCACCTAAGTTATCCTTTAAGGATTTTACTTTTTATTTTTCTATTAATCGTAAAGATTGATAAGAGTCTTTTTTTTCTCTTCTTTTTTGTCTATCCAGAGAAAACACTTTACAAAATGAAGAAGAATGTTCTGATAAGAAAAGGACAATCTACTTAAAAGTACGTGACACGATAAAAAGCAAAGCGATAATTGTCGCTTCTCTGATTAGCTACGGTGAATATAACACAGTCTAACGAATAATATCGTTGTGTTATTAGATCGCCATGATATTATATGCATATTATAAAATAAAAGAATGTTATCGTCGATCGTAAAAAATTTTTCTTAATGATACCTTTAATTATATTAAAAAATAATTAAATTCCTCGTTAGAATTATCATAATCATGTGATTTTCATGATTCGCAAAAATATTCACCATTTTTAGTTATCCTGAAAATTTCTATACAAGGACAATCGGTTTTGATTCGTTTTATTCGGATTATAAGTGGAATCAACAAAACGTGAATAAACTGCGCGGCGGCGCGAGGAGCCAATTAAATAGGACGATTGCGAGAAACGCGTTGCTGTCGAGGTTAAATCTCGGCGACGTAAAAAAAAAAAAAAAAAAAGAAAGAAAGAAAGAAAGAAAGAAAGTAAAGAAAAAGAAAAAAAGAAAGGTACAATTGTTATTTCAACATGATCTAATTTTATCTCAGTCGCGAACAGAATTTAAAGAGATTTTAAGATACTCGTATAAAATTCTGTGTATCCTATACATCGTGCAGGAGCAATCTACTAATTTCTTGTTGGAACGTCACATCGGCAATCAGAGAGAAACAGAGAGACGGGGGGGGGAGAGAGAGAGAGAGAGAGAGAGAGAGAGAGAGAGAGAGAGAAGTCGAGGGAAAAGGATTAGAATTGATTGCCAAATAAAACAAATACGTCATGTTCGAGGATAAGCGAAGATAGGAAAATATTTATCAAACGGTCGAACGCTTACAAGTCAATAAATCGATGAGAATAAATCGATTGATCGTTTGAATATTGCCGGGTATTTCTTTCTTTCTCTCTCTCTCTTTCTCTCTCTCTCTCTCTCTCTCTCTCTCCCTCTCTCTCTCTCTCTCTCTCTCACTCTATTTTTATTTTTATCTCGATAAAATCGATTAGATTGATCGAGTTACATTGTTCCCTTCTAATATAAGTAAAAATGAATTAATGGATTCTTTTGTTCTTCGATTAGTGCTTAACGTTTGACGTCGCGTAAAATTCTACATAGATGAGCGATAAAGTGGTAAAAGCGCGCTCCTTTGAACTCTACTATCGATCGATACCTTTATACTCTCTTGTAATCGACGTATCGTTAAATACATTCATATTATAAGTTTCGACTTTATTCTCTTTATAGTTTGATTTTCGATCGATAGGTGTATCAATTGTTTAAAATAGGCCTCGGAGAGTCTATTCGATCCCAAATCTATCGGTCTAATAATAAACGTCGCAGAATGTGCGTACGTGCGCACACTAGATAAAGAATCGAAGCGAAATCGTTTTACAAATATATAGTACACTTACAAAAATATTCAGACACCCTTTACAAATTAAATAACTTCACTTTCTATAAAGGATAAATAGTGAATATAAATTTTTGAATAATCATAGAAAGATTTTGTGATATTTAAAAGGCACATTTTGTATTTCTTTTTTTTATCGTTGGTGAAACAAAAAGAAAAAAAAATCATTAATTATCCTATATTTACTTAACAACCAGAATATACGCGTATTCTCCCTTTTTTTCTTTTTCTTCTTTTTTCTTTCTTTCTTTCTTTCTTTCTTTCTTTTTTTTTTTTTCTTTTTTTTTTTTTTTTTATCCAGTTCACAAAATGTTATTCGATTTCAAAAAACTGATCGAATATTTTGTTGACCCGTTATATGTATGCGTGCGTCTACATAAAATGAATCAAAAGTTTAACAAATTGAACTTTATACATTTAGAATCGTCATCATATACGACATTAATATTTTAATTTTGAATTTCACAATCGTAGTGATACATTTTTTATAAACAATAATGATAACAATGATAATATATTACATATATATCATAAAGAACGATACTAAACAAAAAAAAAATATATATATATATATATAAAAAAGAGAAAACTGCTAACTGCTTCTACGTAATAAGAAATATAGATACATCTATATAGAAATCATGATAAATCTTTGGCGCAATTCTCCGCACACCTCTCCTTTCGCAAGACGTTCACCTTCAGGAAGGTTAGAGAACAATTCTCGCCTGAATCAACTTTCGATTTTCGAAAAAAAAAAAAAAAAAAAAAGAAAATAAAAAAAAAGAAAATAAAAAAAAGCGCAAATAAAACTGCCGCTTTCTACCTAAGTGGACATGCTATACACACACACACATATATATATATATATATTTATTTGTTTATTTATATATATACATACATACATACGTGTGTACGCATGTACGTAATACGTACGAATGACGCGGCTCGTGGGTGGCTTCACGGATAAACGAGAAAACGGGTGGGGGAAGGAGTGGGGAGTGGATAAAGGCGTACGTGACCGACTGCACTTCGTGAGTTCTACCATTCCCCTCTCTCCCGCGAGCCATGTTCGTTCAACGTCCGAGATCTCTTTCGAAGATCGCGACGATTTCAGGATCCTGACCTTCTCCACTAAATTCCTACTCTTCCTTCTACTTTCCTTTCTTCCTTTTTGTATCTTGTTTTTTTTTCTTTTTTCTTTTTCTTCTTTGTTCTTTTTATTCCCTTCCTATCCATTCTCCTTTCTTCTTTCTCTTGTGTGCATCCTTATACGATTAACAATCATTCTTTTTTCTTTTTTTTTTTTTTTTTCTTTTTGTTTCGATTTCAAAATTGCGATTTATCGAAAACCTTATAATTGAAGTGTAAATATTTTAAAATGATTTTTATAAAATGAATCACAAAGTTTATATCGCAATAAAGATTGTAAAATTTTATTAAGTTAAATATTAAAATTTCTATTGATGAATATGAAGAATGTTATTATTAACGTTCCTTCTTTGTCAACCTATTTCTATCTGTGTTATCAACGGTGTAAATAATCCCAGACTGGAAAAGCTCATGCTAAATGGTTCAGCTAATTTTACAACTGATATTTGATCGCACCGACCATAGTAGAGAAAGAATACACGTATTCTTACTACGGCACCCTTTCATTTGTTTGCGCTACTGTTATTGAAACATTTTATATTAGTTTTAAAGAATATTATTGCACGAAGAAAAAATACTTTCTTTCTTCTCGATAATTATGTCCATTTATAATAACAAAATGATAGAATATTTGGTAAATTCAATCGAGAGAGATTATTCGAGATATTGATTCTATCAACACAAATAACGGAAGTACGATAATATTAGTTTTTTTTTCTTTTTTTTTTTTTTTTTAATACAAATGATGATTAATGTTACTAAGTCTCGAAATCATATCGTTTTGCATGTAGCGATAAAGATATCGTTTTCTTATTCGAATGAAAAAACGGAGAAATAATTTAATTAAACGAAAAATATCAAATTACAATGTTATTATATAAATTAATCAAAATTATTACATGTACGATATTTTTTTTTTTTTTTTTATGAATAAACATAGAAATTTTTACAAAAATCTATATCCATTTACTACTTACCTTTGTTCTGCCATTGATCGTATAGCTTCCCATCTTGCCATTATTGTGCATTTTGTTTGCCCTCATGATAATAGCATCAACTTGAGATATTAGCATGCCTATATTTTGACATGGCTTTTCTTTTCCATCCAGCCATGTTATCTGATCACCTCGAATTGTTTTTAAATCGTTTGCACTAGCCTTATTGGAAACCAATTGTCCATCCTTAAATAATCCAGCACTATACATATTTAAAACTTCTTTTAGCACCGCGAGGCCCTTATCAGCACCCAGAAAATTGTCTACCACGCACACACCATATTCATTCATGTCTCTGATCACATTTCTACAAATTTCGCCTATCAGTTCCTCTAAATTGTTCTTATTTCTATGCAAAAAGGGGGGTAAAAGGTCTTCCTCACGAAGTTGAACATCTGGGAAATTTTTTATGCCATTATGATGCGTCGGCATATCTAATTCTGAATCTTGCAAACTACCAAGAATTGTAGAACTTTCTAAGGCAGGATTCAATAATTCCGCTCTAGCTCCCAAAATCGTATCTTCTGAACTACCTTCGTAAGTTATAGGAGAAGTCCAACCATCAGCTTTTACAATCAAGCTGTTCTTCGATTTATCCCCGTTTTGTTTTTTCTTAAAATTTTGATCTTCGTATTTTGGATAGACTAAGTTCTCAGATCGATTATTAGAATCTGTAAATAAAAAAAAATGTTTATATTAGAAAAGAGGAAATCCTTCAAAAATAAATAACGTTATCATGAAAACCAAAGTAAAATTGAAAGTAAAACAAGTTTAACATTGAGATCTCTCAAAGTACATACGAAACGATACAAAAAAAAAAAAAAAAAAAAGAAAGAAAAAAAAGAAAAAAAAAAGAAAAAAAAGAAAAAAAAGGAGAAAAAACAAAATAATAATAAATCGATCGAAATTCAAATACGATTCGAAATTACCGTTGTGTTTACTTAGTTATTAGGATTATCTCTGAATCGTTAAAATCGGATTAATATTGTATTATAAGATTAATTTAGAAATGAAAAACTGGAATAAAAAAGGAGAAAGGAAGATGAGTGAGATCATACCTCGAATCAGTTTCAAAGGATAAGAACGTGAAAAATCCTTGTCGTCGCGCTTTTCTCGTACAGCACGATCACCGACTAGCTCAGCGAAGACTTTGCTGGTTAGTTGAGTTTGGTCGGTTAGGTTAGGAAACGGTCGTGTGTTCTTCGTGCAACGTTTTCTCGAAGTGGAATGATCGGCCGTCACAGCAGAAGTATGACTCTCATCCGTATCATTTGTGGAAAGTACAACGAGCGAAGAATCATTTGGCCATGTTGCACGGATTCCACAAAATTCTTTGTGACGTTTCCAATCACGCCTTTGATGTTCCTTCGTGCAATAGAAAACTGATTTGCATCTGGAACACCTTGACAGCTTGTCGGTCTTTTCGCAAAGGACGCAACGTATCGTTTGCATCGAAGATCTAAAATCAACGCCGTCGGCTGTCTGCGAACGACTGACCATCGGACCGGACATGTTTCACCGTTTATTTCGTTGCTACAAGTGCCGCTACTATCGACGACATTTCTTCGATGTGAGAAGTCACACACGCACCCGTCCGTCTCTCCTTCTCCTTCTCCGCGTGAGGAATAACGCGCGCGCTATCGAAATACCGCAGTACTGGCGTACATCTACTACCTTAGTGGGAAGGAGAAATGAAGAAAGAAAGAAAAGGAAAGAGAAAGGGAGGAGGAAAAAGAACGAAGAAGAAAAAAAAAAGAAAAGAAAGAGAATAGAGCAGAAACAGATAGATATATTCGAGAACGGCGGAAGGGGCGTCAGGGAGAGGTGAGGTGGGAAAAAGAGAAAGAAAGAGACAGACAAGGACGCGGCTATACTAAACCGATGCACTGACACACGTTTACTTTTTTTTATCCACACATATAGATCTGTGTGTGCTCGTGTAAACAAATTCGCGACACTCCCAAGCGAACGAGCGAGTTGGATCGAAAACCAATAATATTTTTCTCCGACGATCATTGAAGAACAAAGAACAGCGTCCTTCGTACGAACCTTTTCGAGACTCTCTTACGAGCGTATATACGCTCCACGTTTCTCCAAATACTGTCGCTCGGAAATTCCTCGCAAAAATTCGGACGCATTTCGCTCGCTCGCCGCTCACTCAGCTCCGCACTCTTTATCTTCGTGATCTGCCGTAAGGGCGCGCCACTTGGCGCGACTTGCTTTGCGAATCAGAACGCGTTTTTCTACTTTTCCCTTTTTCTTCCTCGATGTCAATTTTTAACGATATTTTAATTTATATTTATTTTTATTATATCATTTTACATACAAAATTATCGTTAAGTTTTGTATTTAACGCATTATTATAAATATTGTTATATGAATGTTTCGAAAACTATATGTGTCGATTGATTCGTCCTTTTTTGGATCCATTTTGATTTAACGGAAAATAACTTTAAACAGAAAATTTCTTTTGGTATGATTCATCCAATTTATTGATTGTTAATAAATACGTATTTACGTCGATCAATAATAGCTTAGTAATCAATTTCAGATTAGTAGAAAAAGGTTCTATTTACCTTATATTATTCTATTTGTATATATGTAAAAAAAAAAAAAATGCTTATTTATTAGAAAAATTTATATATCTATTTTGATACAAAGTATCCGCAGATATGCCCATGAATAAGAGATTATTTTGGCTCATTGTAAAAGTATTCGTTAAAAAAAACAATATTTACTTAATATGAGAAGAACTACATGAATATATTCGGCTTTGAAATTTTTATCAGGTCCATTATTTTCATATATTGAGAAATATTGTTTTTAATCGATTGTTATGTTTCAAATAATGATATATGAATATTTCTAATACGCAATTATATTTTTTGCTATATATATTTGATAGGATAAGATTGGATATGGAATATTCTCTTAACGGTATGAAATTGACTTGTAGGCTATTATTGACTGTCGATGTGTATATATATATATATATATATATACATACATATGTATATACATATATATATCCATATAATACATGTATACATATATATATATACATATAAATATACACATATATATATACATATAAATATACATATATATACATATATATACACACATACACACGTATGCATTTATGTAGCACATTGCATCATGGTGTGAGAAATAAACTTGCTGAATGATATGGGGGCGATAATTTGTATTACTATGACAACGCGGTCTATGTCCGTCAAAACAATGCACGTGACACGATCATTTCATGTATTAACGTTTCGTATAGCTACGTGTTCAGTGTTATAATTTTTACTTGAAATATTTCAAATGAACACTTTTATACAAAATGTATATATTAAAGACGGAGAATATACGAAAACAATTTATTCTATGGTAGATCTTTTTTTTTTTTTCTTTCTTGCATCCTATCCATATTTTAAAAGCATTTATGTGACCTTTTTATTTTTATATGATTAATGGATTAAAATTAATTGTTATAAATATAATTAAAATTATAGATCAAGGAACAGCGATATGGAGATACAATCAAAGTGTTAACGACCCTTTTTGAATCTCATCCTGATGTAGGGCCTGTTGATTTTTTATATGTATCTTTTGTTATCTGCTGTAAATAAATGATTTTATGTGTGTATATGACTTTTTTTTTTGCAGTCCAGACCTTGTTTATCGCTTCTTGCTCATTGTCATTTTTATATGCAAGACTTTGCGGCAGCAGCTACCTGTTACGAAAAATTGGTTCAAATATGTCCAGAAGAAAATATATATAAGCTTTATCATGCTCAATCTTTGCATCAAGCTTGTATGTATCAAGAGGCTTGGACAGTTTCTTTGACTATCATTGATTCAAGTAATTTAGAATATAAAGTAAAGAAGTTACAAGCAGCCATAAAGTATGGCCAAGAAGATATGGTAGCTGCAAAAAATCTTGTAGATCAATGTCCACTCGATGATGTGGATACAGAAGTAAATTTGGGATGTCTGCTATACAAGGTATAACTCTAAAACATAAAAAAGAAATAAAATTGTACATGAACGTTTTGTATTTCTTCCAGGAAGAGGAATATGAACAAGCTTTAAAAAAATTCTCAAATGCTTTACAAATTACAGGATTTAAACCTCATTTGTCCTATAATGTTGCTCTCTCTTATTTCAAACTAAAAGAATATGCAGCTTCTTTAAAACATATTGGTATAATAAAGTGTTCATTTTAAATTATCAAATTATCATTAAATTATATGTCTATTGATAAAATATTTGCAATTGAATTTATTCCATACTTTTTTTCTATAGCTGATATCATTGAGCAAGGAATTAGAGAACATCCGGAACTAGGCGTGGGTATGGCAACAGAAGGTATTGAAGTTCGTAGTGTTGGAAACACGCTTACTCTTCATGAAACAGCTTTAACAGAAGCTTTTAATCTAAAAGCTGCTATAGAATACCAGTTGCAAAATTGTAATTGCATTAAAATTAATTGTTAAATAACATATAATTAAATGGTAAAAGTACATTGTTTTAATTACGCTTTGATTTTAAGACGAAGCTGCTAAAGAAGCATTGACGGATATGCCTCCTCGTTCTGAAGAAGAATTAGATGCCGTTACGTTACATAATCAAGCATTATTAAATATGGATACAAAGCCGAGCGAAGGGTTCGAAAAATTACAATTCTTATTACAACAAAATCCTTTTCCACCTGAAACGTTTGCTAATGTACTATTGCTATATTGTAAATATCAATATTATGATTTAGCAGCAGATGTTTTAGCTGAAAATGTACATTTAACATACAAGTATTTGACACCGGTAAGTTATAATATTATTGTACATCTTTATTGTAATATTTATAGTTTCATGATCTTTGTAATAATAATGACAGCAACTATCACACCTGTATACTACAAAAATCTTAATGTAATAAGCATTCAGATAAGATGAATTTAATTTGTATGCTTTTCCTTCGAATGTTTGCACTTTTTTGCTCGTACTTCGGTTCTATCCGAGTGCTTCCGTTTGTAACTTTTAATATTCTGACTAGAACTATCACTAGAATCTGTATCGCTGGTACTGCTGTTACGCTTTTTTTTCTTTTGCTTATGATCTTTGGATCTCTTCTTCTTACTTTTCTTTGTTGTTTGCTCATTATCAGAACTACTGTCATCAGTATGCTGCTTACTTTTCTTAGATTTCTTTCTTTTTTTTGATTTTTTTGTTTTATGTTTCTTCTCTGTCTTTTCTGTCTTTTCTGCTTTTTCCGTTTTTTCTATCTTCTTATCTTCTTGCTCATCCTGTGTCTTTGGAATAGATGATACATCTTCTACCTCTGGTATTAACTCATACTTCTTTCCATTAGGCGGCACAAAACAATCTTTAGCCAAATGTCCATGCGTCCCACACTTTGTACATGTTGTATTAAAAACAGCTTCTAATTGAATAGTTTTTCGTTGTTGCGGAACATAGGCTTTTTTCTTTTGCATATCTCTTTGTAATTCGACTCCATTAGGGTCCAAGTCAGTACCATTTCCTTGATTAACATGTTTCATAGATAATCCAATTTTACCATCGTCATTCACCGAAATAACTTTACACCATACTCTTTCTCCTTTTTGTAAAATTTCTGTAACATCGTCGACGTGACCCGAACTAACCTGACAAAGTTTTTATTATTATAATTTTATTTATATTATAATATATTGGAATAATTGATATTAAAATTTATGATACCTGTGATCTATGTATCAATCCTTGTTGCGAACATCCAGGTATTCTTACGAAAGCACCGTAATTTTGAACGGCAGCAATTTCGCCAAGAAATATTTGATTTACCTCACAATTTACCATATTTATATATATGCTTCTATGTTATATTTTCTTCGAACGATTTGACGGTTCTTAACCTACTATTTTAACCCATGTCAAATCGATAAATAACAAGAAATATAGGTTAGGATTTATCACAACATAGAAGTATAGTGCCGTATCAATAAATTGTGGTACCCACCTAGTACTGAATAATATTCAATACATTTTCTTATCTATCTTTGTATTTATACGTATTATAAAAAAGAGATTTATTTATTATATGATTCGATTTTTTTATTGCATTTTAGTATTTATATGATTTCCTGGATGCATTAATTACGCAACAAACTTCGCCGGAAGAAGCGTATCGCAAATTCGATGATCTTGCAAACAAACATACTGAGACATTGCGAAAGGCAACTAAACAGGTTCAAGAAGCAAGATTAAATCATGATGATAGTGCTGTTAAAAAAGCTGTAACTGATTATGAAGAAGCATTAGATAGATATGTACCTGTTCTAATGGCACAAGCTAAAATATATTGGGACAGAGAGAATTATGTACAAGTAGAGAAAATTTTTAGGAAGAGCGTTGAATTTTGTAACGAACATGATGTATGGAAGTTAAACGTAGCACATACTTTATTTATGCAAGAAAATAAATTTAAGGAAGCAACAGGTTTTTATGAACCGATTGTCAGAAAAAAATATGATAATGTTTGTGCCTTTTAAAATAAATTACTTTTCCATATGACAATATAATAAAATTTCATATCTCATTTTATAGATTTTAGATACAAGCGCTATAGTATTGGCAAATTTATGCGTAAGTTACATTATGACATCTCAAAATGCAGATGCTGAAGAACTAATGAAGAAAATTGAAAAAGAAGAAGAGGCAGTATCGTTTGAAGATCAAGATAAAAAGTTATTTCATCTATGTATTGTAAATTTGGTGATTGGAACTTTATATTGTTCAAAAGGCAACTATGAATTTGGCATATCTAGAGTGATGAAAAGCTTAGAACCTTATAATAAGAAACTAGGAACAGATACTTGGTTCTATGCAAAAAGATGTTTTCTCTCTCTCCTAGAACAATTAGCTAAACAACTAGTAGTTTTAAAAGATTCCACTTTACAAGAATGTATTCAGTTTCTGGAACATTGTGAAGGTTTGAGCTTCATTTTTTATATAAAAGTTACAATTAATTATAAACATATATATATATATATATATATATATATATATCCTATCATACTTTTAGCATTATTATTTTATAATTATTGTTTAGTTTATGGACGAGATATACCTACTGTAATAGAACAACCATTTGATATGCAAGATATTCTAACAGTACCACCTCAAGGAATACGAACTGTTATATATGAAGCAAGGTATTTGAAGTCATTGTTTCTAAAGCTACAAACGTCTTAAAGGTATACATGTTATAAAATATAAAATATAAAATATATGTAAATGCTTTAGATATTTTTTATGTCTGGATTGAATATAGATATTAAGTGCAAAAATAAAATGTATTTATTAAAAAGACAATAAGTATTATTCTATTGGTTTATACCTCAGTAACAATATCTATTATAATTTATGTATAACAAAAAATTTTTCATATGTACATTCATATGTTAATGAGAAGATTATGTTTTAATCTTTATAAAATTATATTTTTTAACTTTTTATCTTAGAAACAGGATTATATATTAATATTATTATTTATACGTAAAAAGGTGAAAAATCAAGGAAATCTTTTTAAATATTTCTAGAAACGTCCTTTATAATTTTGTTGAAGATTTTAAATGGACATGCGCATAAACGTTTGCCGACGGTTGATAACTACAGCGTAGATGAAAACAAGAGAAAAAAGCAAAATGGTGGTCGATATGGAACTTCAAGAAGCAAAAGATGAGGTCCTTCGGTTTATAAAAGATAGAGATAAAATTGAATCCGATATACGCGCGCTGAGAGATGTATTAGATAGCGTATGTATCATTAAATATATTATTTTATATAACAAATGTCAAAGATAATATTTTTGTATGAAAAAAAAAACTTGTACTTCAAGTAGGATAATATGTCTTATTCTTAAATAAATTAATTATACATCTTAGAACCATGTGGGTATGGATGATCCTCTGGTGGATTCTGAGGGGTATCCAAGACAGGATATCAACGTATATCAAGTCAGACATGCAAGGCATCGGATAATATGTATGTAAAATACTTGAAAGTATTATAATCAATTACGGAATTTGATTATTTTGGATTCTTTTTAGGCCTTACAAATGATCATAAAGCATTGATGAAAAAGATAGAAGAAGGTTTACATAAAGTACATTCTATTTTTGAGAATCAACCAGAGGAGCCCACAGCAACAACCAGCGACATTGAAGAACCATTTTCAACAGAACCTTTCCTGAGAGTAAATTTGGTGTCACCTTCTTCTCCAGCTGAAGTAGCAGTGAGTATAATGATGACACTATGAAGAAAAAAAATTGATTATCTTTATATGAAGAACAAAATTAATTATATTAATATAATCATGCAATATTATTACACAAACGATTAGAATTATTAATTAGATTCAACATAACAATGATTTGTGATATGTTCTTTTATTATAGGGGATTCAAGTCGACGATCTAATAATAGAATTTGGCTCTATTAATTATGGAAATTTTAAGACCTTAAAGGATATCGCGACATTAGTAGAACACAGTAGGTATAAGTCTTTGGATATAAAACTTAAGCGTGGATCAAGTATCTTGGCCCTGACTTTAATACCACGTCCTTGGGATGGCAATGGTTTACTGGGATGTAATGTAATACCTCTAGAAGTTGTTGAAAGATAAATTATTATTATAAACTATAAGAAACCTGATGATTATACTTATACATACATATATATATATATATATATATATATATATATATATATATACATATATATAAAGCTATTTTTATGCGTATTTTAATTGGCAATAAATTAATATTCATAAATATAATTTTTATGCTATTTTGCATTTTAATTCCTTCATTGTTACATTGTGCATTTAATAACGGATATAGATAAATTTCTTTGGTAGTACTTAACGATGATGTAATCCTTGGAAGGAGCTTTGGTCGCTGGCATTGTAACTTGATAAAGATAATCCATCTAAGTGAGTTTCTAGTCAGCATTCCTTAACAGTCAGCATAGTATATAATGGAAATAACTCTGTTGAAAGTTAGTTAATGGGAAGTAGTATCAGCAAAATGAATACCCAGGTGATCGTAAGTTGTATTTTTGTATTTTTGCTTTTTCTATTGGAATAGTATTATTCAAGGAAATTTATTTTTAATACAGGTAGCATTTTGTCTATTTGTTTTCGTCTTTGGGGTATCATGCGAATCTACGTCGCTCGAACAATCTAATTCGTTACCCTTGACGTTCGTTTATGCTGTCTATCCGTTTTATAATACTGAAACGCTATTACAAGTTTGGAAAAATGATGAATCAGCCGAAGTTTACGCGAACGTAGTCACAGTGAATCCTGGTGAGCAGGAATTAACTGCTTTGAATGCCGGTGGTACAATCTCACGCAACGAAACTATTGATTCGAACGGGAATAGAAATCCACAAGTTCTGAAAAACGATGCTGAAAATGTAAATGCTGAACGTTTATCACAAACTAGACAGCAGCTTCGTAATTACGTGAGTTATTTATAATCTATGTATGAGTAAATATAATTGTGAATGATGATTTATTTAATAAAATGAATATATTTTGGAATGTCTATTTGACTTTTACATTACATATTTTTTGACACTATATCATCTTTATATTTATTTAGAATATTGAATACTATCAATTTTTTTTTTTTTTTTTTTTTATAGAAAACTTGGCGCAGGAGTACAGATTTTCAAAATGAATAAAAGCATCACAAGGTCTATAAAGTTCTCGATGGAGGATGGATTGGCATTCGTAAAATAATTATGCTGGTATATATATTTTGAATATGTATAAAGTGCTTTGTAGTGAGAGTTATTAAACGCAAATGATATTAAAGATAAAATATTTATTTAGCTTTCTTCCAAAAATCTCATTCTCCTTATAAATCTCATCGTATATATATATATATATATAAATATAACTTGTATTTAATTTTCTATCGAATTAATTTCGTAAGTTAATTTCCGATGATAGTTTTTGATATTAAATTCGTTTCTATAGAATTCTAGATTTATTTCTTTTTATAACGCGAAGAATACGTAGATCGGATAAATCTTTGATAAGGCCGAAGTAAAATGCTAAATATAGATATGTTACGCTCGATAAACTATTAGCGTAAACGTAAAATTGTTACGTCAATGCCATTGGATTACGTATGAAGTATATAATATGTAGATACCGAAATATCCCATTAATATCCATGAATGGGCGTGTCATTCAGTAGGATTTTTTTTTCGAAAAGATAAAAAATGATGATCGTAGGAAGTAGAATAAAACGATGAATGTATATTAACGAGATATAAGTTAATTAAGAAAAAATATAATTCTATTTTATAAATCGAATGAATCGATTTTTATTTATCGATCTCGATTATATTTAACACCGAGAATTCATCTAACTTAATTTAATTTATTTCAAAATGATTTATTTTTTTGTTTGGTTTCTAGAATAATACTGCCTCGTAGTACATTGTTATCCCTCTCACAAACTTTTGTTCAGTCGAATAAAAGCGCCAAGCAATCGAGATTCGTTTTGTTAGAGTTCCACTCGCTTCGTTCGGATCAAGAACGAAAAGGGTGAACGCCCTTCATCGTTCCGTTTCTCTCTTTCTTTTTTTTTGGGGGGAGGGGGTTGCGTTCAACATTGCATGGAACTTGCGCGCCACGTAGTTGAACAAGGTGAAAAAGGGCTTGCGCAAGCATTCTGTAATTACGGCGATTCGCTGCAATTAAAGCTCGGTTAGCCTTAGCCACGGCACGTGGATCGCGTGAAGAAATCCATCTGCCTTCACGATTTTCTCCATTTCGAATTCTTCTTTATTTTTTAATTTAAAAAGAGATCATTATCAAAAATCTAACGGTTCCGGTCAAACAAATTTCTAACATTTCGTACGAATCATTTTGTATTGATAATAACTAGTAAAAATAATCATGTATTTGTAAAGACTTCGATACTTCTTGGAATTTTTGTTTCTTTCTTTTTTTCTTTTTTTTCTTTTTTTTTCTTACAAACAAACGATCATTGCATTATCGTATGACTGCAATACTTGTACTGTATCGAAAATGTTATCTCGATATCATACGAATACACATAATTATATGACATTATTATGAATTAGTTAGTTAATAAAAGAACGTATATCATAATGAATAGTTTCGTTCGTAATAAATTTGTGTTAATTTATAATGATTTTAGATAATAGAAATACTGAAATATCTGAAATTCATTCTAAAATGTTATTTCTTCTAGGGGAAAGGTATTGTAAATATATAAGATAAATGATAAGAATATATAAGGAAAAAATGGATCGAATAAATCCCACATACATTATCATTGCTTCGTGCTATGCATACGTTCACATAGTAAATATGGAAAGAGTATATACGATCAAACGAAAAAAACTTCTTGAGATCGATTTTTTATTAGAATGCAACTCTTAGGTTGAAGCTATTCATAGCTTATTGAAGAAAGAAGTATGGCTTAGGACGTCATATTTGAATTATATCGCCTTTCAGAGATATTGACGTTTGGTCCAAGCGGTCGAATATTCTACTATTTCCTCTTTTTTGGGATGATTTATTAGAGATAATAAATCTAATAATATAATGAACCAAAGACAATAAAACGTTTAGTTATTATTGTTAAGTTCTTTTTCTATCTTTCTTCATCTATTCTAACTATTTCTATTTCTATCTTCGTTATTCAGGTTAATGCGATTTCGGAGTAGGAAGTTTGGCTACTTGCCGTCGTATCCGACGAACATCAACCCATCCGGCCCTATTCGACCTTTGATACACGCCAGTTGCCAACTACTACGTGCGTAAACGCGCTCAGGAAGGTTCCCACTGTCATCTCGAGCTTTGCTAATTAGTGGCCTGTTTCGCTCTTTCTCTCCTTTAGTGTCACGGAGAATACGTTCGCGCGTTAACTCGTTGCAGAAATACGCCTCCTTTGGCTACGATAAGGTGCGGTCACTCTAGTATGTTCATTAAGCAAATGGAGACAATGGAAGGTAAACGTGAGAAGCGAGAAATGGAGAGAGAGAGAGAGAGAGAGAGAGGGAAGGAGGGGGGGGGAGAGAGAGAGAAGGATACAAAAATATCCATTGTCCTTTAATCGACGACTTTTCTATGCTCGAACTTTTTTAAAAATTTTCTAATAAATGCTTTTACATTCGATTACGTTCTATTGGCAGGTAATGATAGTTCGTCAGATGATGACGATAACGACCTTTTTTCATAATTATTCATGATGAGAAATAGATGCTCTTATTTATTATTTAACTATGTTTATTTATGGATTTTCCATAATTACGTAAATAATTATTTATAAGAATAATAAATATTCTCCCTGGAAATATCCGACACTTCATGTCAGAAGATAATAATAAATAATACAATTTTGTTTTAGATTCTTCTTATTGTTATATGTATTTTATTTTTAGTTTTATACACCTGTATGAATACGTTGTCTATCATTATGTAATTAAATAATTTTCTTACCAATAGATAATATTCGTAAAGATTATTATCGACAAAGTAGTATATAAAGATTTACATATATATATTTCCGTGCGCAATAGTCATAAAATTATTTTAGAATTTTATTTAATCTATTTATCTATTGAAATATGATTAACAATGTAAAATGTAAATACTTTAATAGTTTAATTAAAATTAGAAATAAAAGATTATTAAAATATGCAGCCATTCGGCCATTAATTATTCGCAGTTGCATTCTTTATTTTGAAAAATATAGTCATAAATGGAAATAAAGAACGCATTAAATATGATACTTTGATTTACAATATATTTTTTTGTAATACGATTTTTTTTTTTTTGATATGCCCTGATATAGTTAAACTTTCATCTTTAAAATCAGACTTTATTTATTAAAATCGATACGCCTGGATTCATTGCTGTTGGATTCATGGAATAAACCATTATAAAACATGATGAACAACCTTAGCCATTTTTTCCTTCCAATTTTTTTTTTCCTTTTGGAAACTGCTACTGCTTCGAAAAAAAAGAAAAAAAAAGAAAAAAGAAAAAAAAAAAAACGAAAACGATTTGAATCGGATGGCGTTTCAACGATTAATGTATTTTTAGCTCTCGCGAAAGTGGAGAATTTCGTTCGTTCCGGCAAATAAAAAAGTATATAGAAGGATGTAGGGACTTCCATCCGATTTCAATTTTTCGGCAATATTCATTCTGTGAGGGGATTATTCACGTACAACTCGTAACGTGATTTCGAATCTTTTTCCCGTCTGTGAAACATTAGATCGAAATCCATTCCGAGATCGTGAAAAAATAAAACGATCACAAAAAAGTCGTCCCATATGAAATCGATCATTTTACAGATTTTCAAATTAATCTTTTTTAGAGGAGAAAGTTAAATTGAATTAAAAATTGTATTATACTTATCGTTAAAATAAAATTTATATGGATGATACTTTGGATTAGGATAATCATTTTATCGATCGATTAATATAAACAGAATTGAAATTATTTTCAATTGTAATCTTTGGATCAATTAATAAGATTAAAAATGTTCGATCGATCAATGGTAAAGATCGTGTATGATGAGAGGGCCAACAGAGATGTCTACAAGATGACATTACGATGTGGAGGAATGTCAAAGCGACCAGTCGCGTGACATTTCCTACCCGTAGGATCCGCCTTGTAATAACTTTGGTCGAGGCATGCCGAAGGCATGTCCTTCTAACATATACGTATACATACATCTTATGTATAGATGCGTACGTACACGTACCATCTATAATACCATCGTACACTATCATCGTATTTACGGCTACCTAGTTATCTATTCGCTTCATCTACGTGCACGTATATCCGTAAACTCTTCTCTTTATCGTTTATAAGCTATATATAAGCCGATGTAATGAATCTTTTCTAACATTGAAATCATTTTCATAAATTGTACGAGGTTAAAATTACGAACAAGATATGTGTATGTGTATGTACTATATGTATATAGTGCATATCATTTCATGGATTTTTTTTTTTTTTTATTTTTTCAGATAATTAATGAATTCGTTGAAATGCTTGAATCGTTTTCATATATTTAATTATTTGAAAGATCAACATCGATGAAGATTATTATTTTGTTGATAGTGAAAAGTATGCTCGCAATTTCTTTTTTTTTCTTTTTTTGGCAATGTAAAATCTATGGGTATCATTCTTAACGAGTATCATTCATGTAGAAGAGAATTCTGATAGTTTCTGGAAGATTTAAGATCGTGGCTTGAAGATCGCAAGGAAAATGTGGTCAAGGATGTAACGGAATTACGTCTGAAAAGTATTTTCAGTAAGCCACGTCGTTGCCGTTCTCTGCTTCTCCTCTCTGCTTCTACCCTCCGGAGAAATGATAGATGGCCAGGAACTATGTCGCAAAGCGAGCGAGCTTCGTCTTTTTGTCGAAATAATCTCGCGGTAGAATTTTAGTGGAACGCGATAACGTCTCCGCAACGACCCTGGGATGTTCTAAAGCGATTAATATATTACCAGCTCGTGGACGATATCTTCTTGGTTATTCGGCCATTATTAACGCATTTTGCTGTTAATTTTCTCATTTCGAGAGTCACCGGTGCAAGAAAATCTAAGTTATATAGTTGTCCTTACAGTTAACATATACATTTATATAAACGTAAATATATATCTTAAATGTCATCTAAAATGTGAATCGAAATGCGATTAATTTTATACGATCAAAATATGTATCAACGTTTACAATTTATCTTAATCAGAAGTCTAGACACCGAGACTACAGAAGACGTGTTTAATGATATTTAGTTAATATTCAAGAAATGTTACATTTTCTGGGAACATAAGAAAGACTTGAGATTAGTTCATTCATTATGAGATCTTTCGAAATCTTCATATTGAAGTTGGTGGACATTAGGTCGAGCATTATTGTTAAAATAAGCTTTTCTTCTTATAATTTTTAGGATATGTATTTATTTTAAAAAATTATTACTTTCTCCTTGAGCAAATTTACAATCATCGAATTTAAAATTGAGGATACCCAAAGATTCCTTCATCAACGTATAATCCTTAAGGATACCATTGAGTTCGTTTTCAAAGTCGTGCGAGTTCTCAACCGAGACGGTATACTTATTGACGTTCTTCAATGTACCCATCAATTTGTTTTCCAATCTTGCATCAAGCGTTTTCAGTTTTTCGTAAGAATTCTGTAAATCGCCAACTTTCGTCCTAAGATCAGAGTTTGTCTTTCTAAGGACCGTGAGTTCGTCCTTCAAAGCGATTTTTTCAATCTTCAGGCTATTCACTTCTTGCCGAGCCTCGTCCAATCGTATTCCGAGAGTTTGCTTCTCGTCTCTGAGCTTTATCAACTCGATCTTAAGAGCTTTCAGTTCATCGAGAGCACGGCGAAGCTCATTGACGGTTTTGTCTTTATCAGTGATCGCAGCGTGCATGCTATCTCGCAAAATATCAATTTCAGCTTTCAAAGCACCGTTAACAATCTTCATTCTCGAGAGAATGTTAGTCAATGTATCAAACTTTTCTTTTAAATCAAGACCAGGTGTTAAAGTCTCCTGATTTGTCTCGCTTGGCGATACAAGTTGTTGAGAATTTGGCTCGACTTGAGTTTCGCTCTCTTGACTTTTCATAGAAACTCTTCGAAATTCCATGATTTCCAAATGATCGGAACGTTTGTCTCTACGTGTATTGCTTTTAATTCGAGCCAATTCGATTTTGATCTTCGTATTTTCGATTCTTAAATTAGTCAATTCTAATTTTAAACTTTCGTTCGCTAGTCTCAATTTTTTCGTGTCATTCTTCTTCTTTGACTTGCCCTTGCCCTTGATTTTATCAGCTGATCTTTCATATTCCATAGTTTTTTTCTCATTTGTCTCCTCGTTTTCGTACAACCTAGTATCGTCTTCTTCGTTGAATTCCAAGTTTTGCAGTTGTTCGAGGAACTCGTTCGAACGAGCTTTCAACGCTTCGTTCTCCGAACGTAAAGCTTCGTTGCTAACTTGCAGACTTTTCGCATGATTATCAAGTATTCTGTACTCGTTCCTCATTTCGTTGTATTTCCCATGCAATTCTTCGACTGTTCTCCTCAGTTCGGAATTCCTAGATTTCGCATCGTCAGATTCGATTCTCGACTTATTCAATTCCACGGAAAGATATTCACATTCGGTTTTCGTTTTATTCAGGTGATCCTTCAACGTGAAGTTTTCTTCATTGAGTTCCTTTGTACGCATCATCAGGTGATTCTTTTCCGTTGAGATCACGCGTACTAGAGCCTCCGTTTCGTTATTCTTCATGGTCAATGCATTTAGATCGTTGCTGAGCGTTGAATTTTCCGTTTGAAGATCTTTGAGCTTCTCGTTGGTTCGGTCAAGGACACTTGCAATCTCGTTCGAGCGTATTTTCCAATTATTCGCTTCCTCATCTAACGATGACTGAATTATTTGGAATTTCGCCACTTGCTCCAAAAGCGAATTATTTTTCATATTCAATTCGTCGATCATTGATTTAATTGACTTTCTTTCGGCTCCCAGTTCTAAGATTTCACCCTTCAGTTTGTTATTTTCTTTATCGTAACGATCAACTTTAGTTTCTAAAGTTGCATGTTTAGATAACAGCAATTTGTATTCTTCATGATTCTCTTCCATCACACTCGATCGTTGTCTCAGCATTTCGTTTTCTGAAGTTAAACGTACGACGTCGAGCTCGATCTTTTTACTTTCAGAATTCATCATATCGAGCTTCTCTTTCAGATCATTTATCGTATTTCTCGCTTCATTCAATTTACGTTCTAATTGTTCACGCAAATTTTCTTTCTCCGACGTTTGCATTGACTTCTTCAATTCTTCGTTCAATTCTTTCGATACTGCTTCTAGATTTCTCTCAAGTTTCAATTTCGACGCACGAATTGTAGACAATTCCTCGTTTCTTTCCTTCAACAGTTTATTCATTTTTTCGGTTTCCGTAAATAAATTCTTCTTATCGTTCCGTAGATTCTATAGTAAGACATAAATAATGAACATTTATACGAAGTAAGATATATACGATTAAGGAATCGTTACCTGTAATTGTGTTGTCGAATTATTCAATTCGGCCTTCATTCGTCGCATCTCTTCCAGCCGATTTCTCGAATCCTTATCGAATTCGTCGATCTCCTTGCTAAGATTCGTATTTTTCTCTCTCGTTTTCTCCAATTCCTTTTTACCCCATTCGAGTTTTTCCTTTAATACACTCATGATTTCCTCTTTATTCGATAATTCGACTTTCGACTTGACCAACAATTCTTCCAGTTCTTCGATTCTTTCCAATAATTTCGTGTCGTTGCCAGAATAAATGGTACCTTCTAGATCCCTCGATTGAGAACACAATTCGTCGATGAGTTTTTTCAATTCTCCGAGCGTTTTCGGCTGAGATGTTCGTGGATTATCTTCATTTGGATTTGTATCAAATTCGCTGATCTTTCCTTTGCATCTCTTCAATGTCTCTTCCAACTCTGTTAATCTCTTAAAGTACTCGAGACAGCTAGTACCACCTAGTTTACAGTTAGCCACGGGCTCGATCTTCAAGTATGCAAGCTCGATGTTCGTTTGTTCGATAATTTTTTCTAACATTTCTACACTTTTAACGTAATCCTTCTTTATTTTCAATTTCTTCTCGTCTTTACATTTTTCCGTGAGAATTAAAGAATTCTCTAATTCCTCGTGCAATTGTCTTAGGATCAATCGAACCTCGACAATCTTCGTTACGTAACGAAAGCAATCAGGATTGCCAGTAGTTATAAGGGCACGTCGATCGTTTCTCAGTTTGTTTCCCAATTCGTTCATCGTCTTATCGATCATTCCAATTATTTTCATATACTTCCAAAGGTCGAAACTATTATTACAAGAACTAACGTCGAGATTTTTCTTAAGATAATCCACGTTCATTTTTAATCGTCGCAAAATATTTTGGAATTCAATGATCCTCTTACGATAATTTTCTGGATCGCCGGTTTTGATTCTTAACATGGCTTTGATCTTATCGATCTCGTAACGCAATTGTCCGTTCTCGCAATTCGATTTGTAAAGATCCTCGTTGGCGTTCACTAATTCCTCTGAGAGATTTGGCACCGTTACAGCAACTCTACCTATGATATCCTTAAAAATGATCTCCATTGTACGATCGCCACTTGCAAATTCTCGTAATTTCGATTTTAATTGCCCGATAGTCTCGATATGCTCATTGCCATTCCATCGTTTCTCTTCGGCTTCTCGAACTCGTCTCTTCAATCGTTGAATCTCATTATTAAGACGCTTTTTCTCATTGGCGAATTTCTCTTTAATCTTAACGATATTGTCTCGCAATTTGCACGCAGTCCCTCGCGTTATATCGTTCTCCGCTTCGGCCAATGCATTTCTTAAATTACTTATTTTCATCTCGAAGCTATTGCCACTTTTAGTAGACATTTTGAATTGCTTCGTAGTTTCAGTGAGTTTATTTATTTATTTTTTTTCTTTTTTTCTTTTTCCTTTTCTGCGTTCTTCTTTTCGTCAGTCTCGTGTGATCATCTCGACGAAGTTTTATTAATAATCTTTGAAGGTTAAATGTTTTAATTTTATTTCTTTCTTCTTTGCGAACAACGACTATTTTACTTTCCTTTAATGATTTCTCGCGAGAACTCACAATTCCTGTCGTATCTCTCCGTGAATTTATTTCCTTTATTTGAATTCAAATCGATAGGGTTAAGTGTTACTCGAAATTAATTACTTTTTAAATTCTCTCTTCCTTCCCCGGTTAAATACTTGTATGATTAACGTTCTGGGAGATTAGAGAAACGAGCAACCTCGATGATATCAGGGATACTTCGCATTTCTTCGATCATTGACGTCAATTCGTAGCTGTTAAATTGTTAAAAATGAAATCGGCTCGCTTCGATGGTAGATTCACTTTCGAACGACGATGCATTGTGACTCTTTAGCGACACTTTTCTTCTCTCCTACGAGAGAGAATTTATATACGCTTGAATTTATAACTTTTGACCAGTGATTTTGATAGAAATGCCCGAAGTTTCGTATAATACGTTGAAAACAAAGTTCGATCATCGATCTTATTACATCTCGTTCTCCTCTGATAGTTAATGATAATCGATCGATTATTATTATTTAAAAGAAAAATCAATTGAGAACACATTAATTTATATACTTATCACTCACGTATATGTTTTACACGTAGAAAACATTTTCTTCGTCGTTCGCAATTACTGATAGAATTTAATTGACGATGTATACCGTTCGATAAGATCTTCGATGTAATCGGACATGACTCAAAGTACTCTCGAAGCTCTCGAAAGCAAAGGAACGAGGGTATCGTTTTCCAAGTTACTCGATATCGGATCGCGTTATAAGAGACGATAGTATAACGAGAAATTGCGAGAAGGAGCGTGTTCAATGAAGCGAAGAGAATTTAACGCGAAGTCACTGTGTCGCAAACGTCGATATAATTCTTCGTTCGGAGAAATGAGGAAAGTTACGTTCTCGAGAACCAGAGAGTATGATTTTTCGAGGGATGAAAAGGCACTATAGGCGCCTTCGAGTCGAAAGAGAGAAACTTTTCAGGCCTTTTTAATTGCCCCACTCACAATCAGATATGATGAAATTTTGTTCTTTAAGAATGAGACGTTTCTTTGATTCCTTGCTCGATTTAAACCAAATTTTTAACAAACATTATTTCATTATATCCAAGATCTTCGGACGGCGCATGATATAGGATTTTTGAAAAAAGGTAATTAATTTAATGACGATGAAAGAAATTAACACAGATTAAACTTTACTATCTGATACGTCAATATATTTTTACATTTAATTATACTTCATATTTTATAATTTGGCAAAGACAATTAATTAAAAGATGATTAATATCTATTTCTGAATATCTCTAAATTATTTGTAGAGCTTGATTTGAAATTATTTTATTATTATAAGATAATTTCCTTTATTATATCCTTCATTAAGATACCATATTTTTATTGACATACTGATATAATCTTTTTTTTTATGATTAAATCGTATTAAAAGAGTTCATGAATATGAAAAATCGAGGTTATCGATCAATCGACATTGTTAATCGATAATAAAAGGATAACGCCTATATTTGATTGACGTCAAGGAATCCCTAAGATTTAATCTTAAGTTTATATCGAAAAAGTTACTCATGCCGACATAGTTTCGTAGCGACGTAGTGTCTTAGGCTTTTTCCATGATAACTTAAAATTCTCGTGCAACTCACTCGCATCGGTGATTCGACGACACTGAGAGCAATAAAAAATATCTGAAGTGTGAGGGCGTAACCTAAAAAATTTCTTTCTCTTTTTTATTTTAACTCCTTCTTTAATATTTTTCCTTTCTTCTTTTTTTTTTTTTTTTTTTTTTTTTTTTGATTAAAAAAGAATGGCGAACCCAGGTGTTTGTCCGTGTGGATGCGACATACCACCGTCTCGTATTTCCTTACATTCACCGAGCGAGCCATGCTGTTGTTGCATCTATGATCCTTTCAATGATAATTCGAAGGAGTCAGAGATCCGGGATCTTTCGTTTGCCTTAAAAAAGCTTGCAGTAATGCGCTGCCAAATGAAGAAATGGCGGATGGAGAGACTTCAACTTGAAAGCGAAACTAGGTCTCTGAAACAAGCTCTACAATCATTCGGTACCATCATATCTTGAGTGTTGCTTTGAACAAAGATATATATATATATATATTTTTTTTTGTTTTGTTTTTAAACTATTTTTATTTTTATCTTAACTTTTTTCTTAGGGACACTCGTTTTCTCTTCCTCTCTCTCGCACTCTCTTTATTTGTCTCTTCTCAAATTTTAGCCTGTTTCTCCCGTGATTATTCGTTTCTTTTTTATGAAATGACTAGAGAAACATTTGATTTGGTCGAAATAATTTCTCAACGCTTTGTAGGCGTTGATACGAACGTCGCGTTAAAACCAGATCCTCTGATTGTGCATTATCGCCAAGAGAACGAAAGACTACAAAATGCAAATGAAGAGCTCAAGGAAAAGCTGAAGAATCTCGATGAGAGTCTTGCCGAACGTGAGTGTTGGGAAGATCCTGAAGAGGAGGTTATATATGTCAGGGAGAAGATGAAAACGTTGAAAGAACATTTCGTTGCTGAAAAGAAACAGTAATTTATCGTTAACTATGTTAATTATCTAACATCAGGTTAATAAAATGTCAAGTAGTTGAGTTAATTAAATTTTATATAACGATGAACATTTATCCATATTACCTATATATATTATTATTATTATTATGTATACTGTTATTAGTAATAGTAACATAAAGTAATAATTATATATTATATGATGTTGAAGAATAAAATATGAAAAATATGTGTTTTAAAATAAATTTCATTATAGATTTAGAGAGAAAATAAGCGAACTGAAATTGAAATTGGCTGAAGCGGAAGATGATACTTCTTGCGCAGCTTTGAATCGTCTTAGAGCGAAATTACGAGAATTGATGAAGAATGGTGAAGAGGCGGACCGGCAGGTCGCGGATGTCGTCGAAAGGTCTATGGATACGATGGTTGATCTTTCGAAAGGCTGCGAGGAATTGAAGTTAGATAACGAACGACTTTACCGGTTATTGAAAGATCTCGGTATAAGTCCAGAGGAGATCGATGAATATCTGAAGAATCTTGCCGATGATCCTGCAATCTACAAAAGTAAGATTCCTATTGATTTTTCATTATTCTCGACGAATCAATTTTATTTAAACTTCTGCTCGTTTTTTCTTTGCCTTCTTCTTCTTCTTCTTTATTTTTTTTCTTTTTCCTTTTTCTTCAAAGTTAGGAAAAATGTTTATTCTTTTTTTCTAGTTCAACAACGTTTTGATTCTATATTTAATTTGTCGAGTGAGATAAGAGATTCTGTTAAGTAGTATTAAAAGAAACGATAACGATAAGTCGATGACAATGAGTTTCTACGATGACGTAGAAACGATCGAAGATTCACCCCAGAACAAGTTGCTGAATCTAGAAAAAAAACTGAAAGATTGTGAGGAAGCTATGAAAGGTATGAGGGGGCAGCTAGACGAAAAGAATACCATCCTTGAGTCTTTAACGAAAGAGTTAGACCAAGAGAGAAGATCTTCTATCGCTTTTGCATCGGATCTCGATAAGGTTTCCGTAAGCTATAAGACTCTGATGGAAGAAGTAATTGCGGCAAAGACGGAACTTCAAAGAAAAGACGAAAAAGTAAGACTTTGTTATCTTCCAATCGTTTAACTAGATCTCCGATTATACATTATTAATCTCCTGGTGTAGTTTTAATTTTTCTTCTTTTTTTTTCTTTTTTTTTTTTTTTTTTGGGTTTCTCTTTTATTTTTGTTTTATTTCTTATCTCGTAAAATATATCTTGTATATTTAATAAGATTGATTATAATGAATTTCATGTTATTTCTTCAGATATCCAGTCTCATTCGTGAACTTCGACAATCGATGATTGATTTGAACGGTACGAATGATAATAATTAATTCTTTGTTATGGACAAAGTTTTAACATTATCGTGATGTGTTTTATCTCGTTTCATTCTTATAGATTTGAATAAGGTTCAAAGAGAAATGGAGGAAGTTAAGCCTCAACTGTACAGTATCACAGTTGAGAGAGATGAACTTTTGGATGAATTAGTGAAAACACGTGAGATCGTTGGAGAAAGAAATGACGAGATTATCAAGATCCTCGAATTGAAGACAAAATCAGAAAAGGATTGCATTGCGAAGTTGGCTGATATGCAGGAAAAAATGAATGCAAAATTGTCGGAGGAAACGAACCTGAAGAAGGATATCTCTGATTTAGAGAATGAACTTGTACGGCTTCGAGGCATGACACAAGATGTAGAAGAGCAACGGGCACTTAACGAGGAGTGTTCGAAGAAAATTAAAGATTTGGAAAATGAATTGACTTCATTAAAAAATATCTTAAATAATTTGAACGATGAAAAAGATAATTTAATTTCGGAGTTAAATAATATGAAACTCGAAGGGGACAATTTGAAGAAGCTACTTGCCGATGAAGAAAAATTGAAAAATGATCTTAGTAATAAACTCAATGCAATCGAAATAGAGATGGGAAACTTACGAAACGAAAATTTAAATCTCGCCAATCAATCGGAAGAATTACAAAGGGAGAAAGAGAGGAAAGAGAAAGTTGAGGAAGAAATTAAACGTTTTGAAAGTGAACTTGATTCAGCGAGGGCTCAGAAGGAGAAGGCTGAAAAGGAAAATGCAACATTAACCGAGGAACTCGCGAAACTTGGCGAAAAGAACGATAAATTAATAGCAGAAAACGAGTCACTCAAGAGAAAAATAGAAGAGCTCGATGGCGCACTCGAGGCGTTGAATAAATGTAAAGAGGAAAATAATAGTTTGAGAGGTAGGATAAACGAGTTGGAGTCTATAAATAATGCATCGAAGGAAGAGAGTGAACGAGCAAAGGCGGATGCTGAGAGGATAAAGAACGAGAGTATAGCAATGAAGGACGCTCTTGATAAAATGATAGAGGAGTTGGATAAACTTAAAGATGAAAATGAACGGCTGAAAATGCAAAATGACGAGAATAGTCGGCTTAAGCCCGAACTAGAAAATTTGAGGTCTGCTAATGAGACTATCAGAAAAGAATCAGAGATGTTAAAGGCAAAGCTGAACGAAACGTTGGATGAGTTAAACGCTGAGAAATTGGCGAGAAGTAACATTGAGAAAGAATTGATGGCATTGAAGAACGAGTTAAAGAATTTGCTCGATAAGATCGACAAATTGAAGGAAGAAAACGAAGCTCTCAAAGAAGAGAAGGAAGAGCTGAAGAAGACGCTTTTGAAGTTTGATGATGACATGTCAAAATTGAAGAACGCCAATTGGGATTTGAATAAAGAAAACGAAACGTTAAAGGCTCGAATAGCCGATTTCGAGGCAAAGATTATTAAATTGGAAGAAGAAATTGATCACTGGGAAACGGAGAATTGTAAAATCAATTTAAATGTTGGAAAGTTGAAAGGGAATTTAGAGAAAGCGATGAAAGACTTGGTCGAATGTCAGGTAATGATTCTCTTCGTTCCATTAATTTATATCAAAGAAAATGTGAATATATGCAACTTGGTTATGTTTTAGGTAGCTAAAAAATTATTGGAACAACGAGTTTTTGAATTGGAGGAGGAAAATTCGAAACTTCAGAAATACAATGAAGACATACTGTCCAACCTGGATCATCTAAAGAAGTCTCATGAACTCGATGAATCATCGAAGGAAGAGTGCTTAAAGGATCTCAATAACACAAGGGAGGAGAATAACAGTTTGAAGGATGAATTAACGGCATTGAAGGCCGAATTATTGAAACTTAGAGATGAGAACAAAGATCTGAAAATTTCGCTCGCAGATACTATGAAACGGTTGACGTCGGCCGAAGCTGAAATAGAACAGCAAAAGGCTGAGATATCAACATTGAGAACTGAGAATACTTCGATGAAAGGGGAAGTTGAGAGATTGAAGGCCGAAAAGGAGAAATTCTCGGGAGAAGCAGCCAAGTTAGGAGCGGATTTGGCGAGGTTGCAAAACGAGAACGACAACCTAAAGACCGGCCAACAGAAGCTAGAGGAAGATTACGGTAAACTTCGAGGTCACGGAGATGGGCAAAAGATCGAGATCGATAAACTGAAGTCCGAGTTAGCTGAGGAAAGATCGAACATTGATAAACTGAAAACAGACTTATCTTCTTGTCGGAAAGAAAACGATGAAATAATGACAGAGTTAAAAAGGTTAAAAGAAGAGAATGAAAAGTTGAAGAGTGAATTGGAATCAGGTAAACAAATTTTATTAGACACGGAAAGTAAACTGCGGAATATAGAAAAGAAGATATTGGAGATGGAAAAAGAGAAAGTTAGTTTTCTCGATGAGTTGAAAGATCTAAGATCGCAGATCAATAAACTCGAAGGACAATTGGAAAACGAAAAAAATGCTAAAGAATCTGCAATAAAAGATTCTCTCGCTTGCAAGGAAGAATTGACTGCATTGAAGGAAGAATTGGCCAAACTGCGTGCCGAAACGGGAAAATTGCAAGCTGAAGCGGATACATTGAAAGCCCGTGCAGCCGATGAGATTAAGCTGCTCGAAAATAAACTTCAAAAAGAAGCAGATTTGAAATTGGACAATGAAAAATTGAAGAAAGATCTTGCAGAGTGTAACAAGATGAAGGATGCTGCGTTGAAGGAAATAGAAACTCTACGAGGTCTCGTTGCTGAGCTGGAGAAAAAATTAGATCAATGTCAAAAGGATACGGAACAATTAAGATCGGACAACGATAGATTAAAGAATGATATTAGTAAGACACGTGAAGATCTTAAAGCATTGGATACGATTAATCTTCAATTGAAGAAAAAGATGGCGGATGATTTAGATGCTTCGAAAAGAGAGATAGATCAATTGACATTGAAGTCGAAGTTAGAGTTAGATACTCTAAGAAAAAAAGGTCAGTTCTTATCTATACCAGGTTTATTGCTAAAGTTATTTAAAGTTCCTTCTTTCCCCTCTCTCTCTTTCTCTCTCTCTCTTTGTCTTCTTCTCTCGATCTTCAATAAATTTTGAACATTTCGATGTAAGAATTAAGTAAAGTAATAGCATCGATTGATATTATTTAATTTCATTGTTTAATTTAATAAAAGATAAATCGATGATTTTAGATGATAGTGATTTTATAATGCCAATCAAGGCGTTGAAGGAAAAAATAGAACAGCAGAACAACGGTAAGAGACGTTCAAAGTTCAAATAGATATTTTCCTAGTATGTAAGAATTTTAACGAGCCGAACGATAATGATCACGAAGTATTCGAAACTTTTAATTGGCGACGAGTTTGATGCTTCTGAATAAGTCTGTGGCTTTGCGAAGTTAGAAACGACAGATGCACAAATACAACTTCCAGGAAATAATGTCGATCTGTAGCAGTTTTCGAGAGAATGTTCTAAAGTCACGATTTCGAGTTCGAATTTCAATTACTGTAATTGAATCAAATTTAATTCCGACTTAAAATTCATATTCTTAATTGATAGTAAAGTTACTTATCTATTTCCCATATCTATTTTTCTCTTGGGAATCAAAAGAAAAACATAAATTCATTGAAAATGTTTCCAAATGTTCCATTATTTTGTTAAATAACGATTTAACGATAAAAATCAACAATAAAATCAATTATTTGTTCTTATAAATCGATTTATTCGAGTAGGTGTGAATCGTTTGAGGGATTACATTATGTTTTTACTTGGAAAAATGGAAGAAAAACCGAAAATGGTTTCGTTCTTCGAAGAAGAGGACGATGATTTCGTTCGAAGATTAATTCCACCTTTCGATGGATTAATTCCGATTTCCCATGAACTCTCCAATAATATTTATCGTGCTGAAATCGAAATACAGGGATTGGATGATTTACGAAAACCTACGAGAGAGGATGAAGTTTTGGAAGAGGTTAGTGAAACGTCGATAAATATAATTCATAATTTTTCCCTCTGTCGTAATTATTCACTCAAGAAATGTAAATACTCATTTAAATGTTTATCGATATTTTGTAATCAAAAGTTTGATATTGGAAAAGAAGTCTCTAAATTAATTGCAGTTATTGTTCTTCTGTTCGTATTCGCGAAGGTTTCAATATATCAAACAAATACTTTATTTAATATTTGAACATCAAATCTTTTAAAATATGTACTGTAGCAATGGAATGTTTATTTTTTGCGTATGACCTTGAGATAGAGAAAAAAAGAAAAAAAAAGAATAAAGAAATTTCATCATGTGTACTTAACAATTTTAATTTTGAGGAATTCGATATATGCACATTTATTAATATTTTATGTTTTAAATCAGTCATTTTGATAGCCTTTAATTTTCTACTAGTAGGTAGCGCGTTTGCATATTCATTCTTATAGCACGGTATCAGAAGCTTTGTTTACGAAATGACGTTTAACGTTACCAAGCACAGAACACAAATCGTGTAATTACAGTTATTAATTAGTTCGTGCAGATCCAAGCGCTTGGCACTCTCTGACGCTGATGTGTCGCCATCAAGCCGTAATAATAACGTGCAGTTGAGAAATATCTATTATTATGCGATATATATATATATATATATATATATATATATATATATGTCGTTCTCTACTGTAAATTTTTATAATTTTATTTTTCTAATGTTGCAAAATGAAAACTTATTGTAATAATCATTTAGAAATTAATGGAAGACGAATTGCTCGAAGAGGAAGAGAAGCCTCCGCTCGATGTCGATGATTGGTTAAAAGTTAGTATACATATTAGAAATAAGATTAAAATAATAATTATTAAATATTTAACTCTCTATAATCTGTATGTGTGTATGTGTGGATGTATGTATGTGTGTATGTTATATATGCTATAGACATATTAAAGATGTATCTTTATATTTGAAATTTTACTTCATTTTATCGCTAATAATTTAATTGTTATTCCATATCTGAAATTTTTAATGTCTTTAAAGCAAAAGTTATAGTATAGTATAGTAATTTTATATTAATATTAGTAATAATGTAATTTCTACATTATATTAATATTTGTTTTATTGTTTTAATATTTAAGACAATTGATTTATAGAGAGTTAATGTAATAGGAATAAAAAGTATGTAATGATAAATCATACTATTTCTATGGATTATATTAAATAACCAAATTCATCATACCAAGCCATTCTTTAAATGTAAATTTTAATTAATTAAAAGTTAATGGAAAAGTGTAAGTGTAAGTAAAAATAAAATTTCTTTTCAGTCATTAACACTAACAGAAATGGCGGATCTTCACGATAAAATTTGTTTAATAACGTCAAGTATGGTTCGAGATGATCGCGATGCACCAACCTGCAATACAGTTTTTATCGGTTCTTTTCCCGGACAAAGTCCTTCTCAAGAAGATTACGATGTTTTGAACAAAAGAATTGCAGCGTTGCAAAGGCAAATAACCGAGAAACAAATGGAGGCGTCTTGGAAGCTGCAGGAATTAAAGAGGGCTCTTCGTTTCGAGCAGGCGAATCTTATACGAATATCCGACGAAATGAATTTAGAGAGAAAGCGAAATCTGGCTCTTCAGCTTACTATGGACGATGGGATTCTGACTTCGGATGAAAATTAAAACATATTTATGTTCAGTGTATTGTTGTTAATATTTGTGCCATTTTAATCACCGGTATGATTTCGATCAAATAAATATCATAAATCTTTCGAAATAATTACATTGACGTATTTATATAGATATATAATATAACATTACCGAAATAATATTCTGTCTGTTTTATTTAAAATATTCTTTTTCTTTTTTTTTTAAATTAAAAATAAAATTAAAAGAGAGAGAGAATGCTACCTAATATTCTATACTCTAATAACAAGATTAATTATTTTTAAATAAAATATAAATATTTTAAATAAAACATATACAGAATTTTTTCGTTTCGAATAATATGTACATTCTATTTGAATTGAAGATAAAATGTCTATTTTTAGAAAAACAATTTCCTTCTCTCTCTCTTTCTCTGTCTCTTTCTCTCTCTCTTTTTCTTCATCAAGTAGTTTCGCAAAGATTACGAAAAACCTATCATGAAAGTCCGATTTAGTGCTTCATGCGATTGTGGCTTTCGATTTCGGAAGAGGAGGTTGCGAGAGATTCGATCGCGATTAATTCAATTGCATTGGACTTTGGTGGCTGGGTGTGGACGGAAACGAGACTGGATACGAGAGTGGTAGTAGGCACATCGACGATGCTTTCGTAGTGCGTTGTTCTGCACAATTGGAAGCCGACCGACAAAGAGTAAACATATAATCGAAATACGCCAATGGATCAAATGTTAAATGTATTGTTGTTGGGATTCGTTTAACTGACGTTTCAATCATTTTGAAATCGAAACAGTCCTCATGAAATTTATTTGAGGATTTTCGATTACGAATACGAATCTTATTACTACTTTAATTCCCTCTACAAATCGTCATTCATTTATAATAATCTTTGATACAATAAAAAAAAAAAAATATGTATATATAATATGTAAATACAGTTTTCTCTTAGATATGACAAATATTAATACATATTAAATTTATCAAAAAGTTTTATCAAATTGCAGTGTACGATTATTTTTATATCTTCTTATAATTTTTTTTTTTTTTTTTTTTTTTTTTTTCTTGAACATCATTTTTTACGAACATCGGCGGATACAACGTTTTTTCTATTTTTACAGTTTCACAGATAATCTGTTTTATTTTCGCAACAGTCTTTTTTTTTCGCTTGCGTAAAAGAAAAAAGTATACGATGACGTAAATGAATTTTATCGGTTTCCATTTTTTCTTTATAATAAAAAATGATATTACCTTGTTACTTAAGATAATTTTTTAGATTACGATAAAATCATTTCTTAAATTTATCAAGTTTTGTAAAAAAAAAAAAAGGACTATTAATACGCAGTAACTTATACTTATTTACAATACGATAAACTTTTGCAAAGATCTTCTAATACCAAGTTGATCCCATTCTTCGACGTTTCTATTAGCTTTAAAAGAACACACTGGGATATCAAACGGGATGACTGTAGTTATAACAAACTCCAATGCCGTCTTTTCATAACATTATCTTAACTTAGCTCTTTATTTCTCTCTCTCTCTCTCTCTCTCTCTCTCTCTCTCCATTTCTCTCTCTTTCCTTTCTCTCCCTCTTTCGAAGTTACAATACTAACTTGGTGCACTCCTAGTTACGTCGTTCGTTCCAGGCTCGCTCGTGCGAGCTTTTGTAAGCGGCGAAAGCCGGATAGTCGAGGGTAATGAAAACAGGTCACGTTATGCGCCTCTTTGTGAGCGCACTGGGCGAATGCCAATGTTAACAGTCGATGGGGTATTCGGTGCGGTTCGAGCGTTCTTCGCGATACAGCGGCACGCCACGACAGTGAGCGTGATAACAAGGAAAGATCCAGGATTAAATGGAAAAGGCTATCAGGAAACCGGCCGATTTCGTTATTTTGCTCTGATCAAACGTTCTTTTTACTTACATTCACAAAAAAATCAACAATTGCTCACATTCGATTGCTTAATTTCGCTTTCTCATTTATTGAGAGAGAGAGAGAGAGAGAGAGAGAGAGAGAGAGAGAGAGAGAGAGAGAGAGAGAAACAAAAAGAAAATAAACAGTACGTTTATTATTTAAAGGAAATTAGAAAGTGATTAAGTTCTATAATAATTCGAAAAGAATTTAATTTTAATTTTAATTTTATTTTTACTTTAATAACATTAAATAAAAATTAGTTGTAATAGTCAAAGTAATAGATATTCATTATTATTTTATTATTCGTTAATGATATTATATTCATTAGTTTATTATTAATGTTAATTAAAAGGGGATCAAAAGGGATCTGATTTGACACTATGCTTTATCTTTAATAATATTAAGGAAAGGTATTAAAAATACTTTAGGGAAAGGAAGGAGTATTCATTATTATTTTATTATTCGTTAGTTAAATTATATAGATTATTTCATTATTAAAAGGGAAATTAAAAATTGATTAAGGTGATTTTAATTTGATCTGATATTTTTTTTTTTTTTTGTTTTTTTCTTTAATAACGTGAAAAAGAAAAGTTCTCAGTACTCGAACGAATATTCTTTATTATTTCATTATTCTTTATTTATATTCATTAGTTCATTATTAAAGGGAATTATAAAGTTATAAGTTGCGTTAGTTTAGAACGGATCGAACTTGATTTTATTTTCTTTTATAATAACATTAACAAATGTTCGTTATACTTGAAAAATCATGTTTTACATGCTACAAAATTCGTATTCTTTCTCTTTCTTTTTTTTATATAATTACGAGATATCACGTAACGTGTGTTATATAAAATTTATTTTTTCGATGATATTGTATTAATTATATACGGCTTTTGTATTTTTTTTTCATTCATTTTACAAATGTTGTTTATTATTTCAAAAACAATTAATTTCGTTATTTGACCTTTGTAGGTTTCTTTTAATAATGATCTTCATAAATTAATAACTGTAAATTATAGGGTTTCATATAGAAGTGTCAATATCGTGATTTGTTACGTATATGAGTAAGAACAATAATTAATGATTAACCGGTAACAACAATGAGTAAGATTCTATCGCGTTAACGTGAATCAACGTTTCGTGTCAAGTCCTTTTTCCTTTTTAATGAAATATCTGATTATATAATGGATTATGGTAGCATAAATGTCAGTAGTTGCTATGAGATAGTCGTGACAAGTGTAATAATGGATAGGCAAATGTTACTTCTACTAATTGGATTGTGTACACTTCGATCGGTATTAGGACAGGTAAAAATTTTTGTCTTGTTTTAATATAATTTACGAAAATATTCGAGAAAAAATTTTTAAACGAATATAGAAAAGTATATAAAATAATAAATATAAAAGTGAGAAAAATAGAATAAAGATATATATATATATATATATATATATATATATATATATTATATATAATTATTCTACGTTTATTAAAAATTTCATAAAGAATTTGTTTATTCTTCGAAAAATAAGGAAAAAATGAAAAATAATTTCTTTTGTTTGCAGTCCGATTTACAGATTGTAATCGATAACATTAATTTAAAAACGAATGAAGAATACATTCAAAATTGTAAAATGGATCCTTGCGAGACCAGCGACATGGTACCCACATTAACTATCGACTGTCAATTCGTGAAGGAAATACCTGAAGAAGCTATAGTAAGAGTGTTAAAATTATTCAAATTTATTAAATATCATAGTAAAAAAATAGATCTATAATTTAAAAAAATATATAGAATAATTGCGGGTATGCAAAATTTTTATTAATGCTACTTACATATATTTGAATATATACAATGACAATCTCTTCCATTTAATTACATTTTTTAGTATATGCTATTGTTTAACATGTTTTAGTTACACATTGTCTTATATGGAATGAGTAATGGCGAGCCTACTGATCCAACTGGTGTTGATATAGAAATGAGTTCGTGCCAAATGATAAACGATACTATGATTATGGGTCCGATTTTAAAGGCTATGAAGATGTCCTTAAAATGTCCAATACCAGCGGTAAACCAATTTCTTTTTATTTTGGATCTTTTGAATCGATAATTTTTAATATGTTTATTAATGAATTGAAATGATTAATCCAATAATTATTATTAATCAATATTAATTTATTAATCATGATATTTTAAATATTTCAGACAAATGTGTTTCTAAAATGTTTTGCTATACCGTTGAACGAGTTTCCTGATTATTTTCCATCTGGAGAATACAATTTCAATCTTGTTCTCAAATATGAAGATGTTAATCTGTTTGTAATAGATATGTATTTGACTTTCTATTGATATAACTTCTTATTATTTCTCACTTCTTTATATTTCGTCAGAATTTTTATCAATTGATGGTAAGTATTTACAAAAAAAATAGTTAGTATATATGAATATTTTGATCAGTATAAACAATTAAGTGTCAGAATTACGTCTGGATTATGCGTCACTTATATTACATATTGATATTTTGTTATAAACATTAACTATTTATTTAAAATATTGATCAAATGTTTAAAAATACTAATACAATAAATAACGATTATTATTTCTGAATATTACTATATATTTCTGAATAAAATATTTCTGAATAATAATTTCCGCGATAATATAATAACATTCGTCTTTACTAATGTAACCCATAATCTTTCTATGATTCTAATATCTGTATGTAACTAGAATATAAAATTACACAAATTTTACTTATTTTCAATTTTATTGTATATTTGATTACAGGAATAGAAGAATAAAATTCATTCCGCGATATGCGAATACTTACATGGATGTATTATATAAAATATATACCTACAATAATTAATTAGATTCGAATGTTAATTGATTTTCTTGATATGCTTTTCCTTTTTTCTTTCAACTTTCATTTCGATGTAATTTCGAAGCACGTCAAATAAATAATTATAATCAATATATGAAAATGAGATGAGAGGGAGAAAATAATTAACATTTAAGGCTGTTCATCATTCCTGATTTTATAATGGTTTACGTCATCAATGAGATTAGGCATAATTCTTGATCGAATTTGATCAACAAGATTTCATTTTAAAGACGAAGGTACAATTTAGTACCTCGTGTTAACAAATTTTTGAAAAAAAAATCATGTTAAACGGTATAGAAAAAAACTAATATTTAAACTATAGTACATTAGGTAAAACATTATAAAGATCGTAAAGCGTGAGGAACTTAAAATAATTTTAATATAAACTTTCAATATTTAAAAATTTTAATCTAGGATTAGTTGCCTTGTGTGATATACATATTCGGTCTTTCAATTAATTTTTAAAATTATCGATTTAATTTTCTTTTGTATTCCAACGAGTGAACATTTAAAGTCTCTCTTTTTTTAAACGTCAAATCTTATAAATTAATACTTTCGATAATTTTTCTATTATTTAAACAATCTCTAATGTACACGGAGTACAATAAAATAATATTTAAACAATAGTACATTCGCTTAATCATTAGAAAATTCTTAATCGTAATTGTATTAGTTCTAATTTATTCTTTTACAAGTAAACAACGAAGATCTCTCAGAATGTTTTTGTTGCATATATCAATGAACATTTAAAGTAAGTATATTTTTATTACACGTTTTTTCAATAATTTATACAGTTTCTTATAATAACATTAATAATAATAATAATTTCGTTTTCATTTTTCTGTTTCAGAACATCATTGCAATCGCCCACGAAGCAAAGATTTAGCGAGAATGTTTGTGTCGTTAAATTTTAAATATCACGAAGTAGAAGCAGCGTTTGTTTGTTCGCGTTTTACGATTTAACTTCTTGTTCAAGTGCGTTAATTATAATCATTTAAAATTTTGAATATTTTAATACATTATTAAATATTTTTTATTTCGCGAAAATAGTAAAAAATAGCTATTCCTGATTTTTAATAAGGAATGAACAAAAAAGACATAGTCTCTGGATTAGAATCAAAATTGTATAATTTGTTTTCTAATAATTAGAGTAATAGCTTATAAAAAGGAGCGTCCAAGAATTTTTTTTTTAAATAAAAATTAATCAAATATTTAATCAATTTTATTGATAAAAGAAAAGTCTCGATAGAGTCATTGCTTTTGAATGAAAAAAGTCGAGTAGAAACATTGCTTTTGAAGGATAAAGATCATCTAAATTTATCATTGATAAAAGATAAAGAGATTTAAGTAGAATCACAGTTTGTAGATCGTAGAATAAATTAATTAATTTTTAGCATTTGATTTTCAGCAATTAATATATCAATTCTCGTTTCTCATCTTATGCTTTCTCGATTTTTCTTTTTAGGATTGGATTAGAGGTTTGTTAGATTTATCAATTTTTATCCAGATTTTAGAATAAGGAATAATTTTAATTCCTCGGAATCTTTCGAGAATGGTTCTTTTAGTCATATTTTAATTTTACCATGTTATCACTCAAAATGCTTTTATTGTGATGAGTGAAGTGGTGTAGATTTAAAAAACTGAGACAACATAATATTGTATTATTAAACTTGAGTAATAAATTTTTTGCATTTTCATTTCCAATGTTTTATTAAAATCATAATTTTATTTTAATAAAATTAAGTCTTTCGTTAAAATCAAGTCACAATTCTTTCACTTTTTTCTCTTCTTCTTCTTTTTTTTTTTTTTTTTTAATTAAATTAAATAATTCAATTAAATTAAATTCATACTTTTATCTTTTATAACTAATATATTTCTTATTTCAATAAAATTAAATTCTAATAAAATGATAGTAACGAAACATATGATATGGTAATTGTCTGGACAATTGAAACTGCATCGAATAAAGGTGCATATGGAATTGAAACGAGCGTACCATGATGTGTGTCAAATTCTTCCTTTTGCCACGCGTCACGAGAAAAGAATATTAGTTTAGATTAGAATCGTGAATTTCTTATTTTTTTCTTTCTCTTATTATTCCTTAGGTTTTAATCCTTGAATGGACCTTTTTCTTTCAGTACGCAATAATCGAGAGCTCGATTTTGTTACTCCGGTTTTGATCGAATGGAACGATATTCAATATATCCACTTTCATTTCTTCGGCTTTCTTTTCATATTTCATATTTCTTCTCTTTCTCTTCTTCATCTTTTCTTCATCTTTTTCAGGGATCATCGAAGGATCATTAAGGGATCATCGAGGCATCATCGAGTGATAGATTCATCATCGATTTTTATGCGATAATATGGAAAGGATAAGGAGATTTGCGTGTGTGTCGGTTGGCATAATCCAACATTAATCACATTAATGGTGGACACGATTAAAAGTTCTATCGGCGGACTTAATTTTATTTCCTCGAAGATTCATTTAGATTATCTTGCGAACGCGGATTTTAGAATAAAGTCAACGTTAGCCAGTGGATCTCCAGATGCAGTAACCTCTACGTGGTGAGACCTGAGTCGGTATTACTTGCGATATATTGAAATCTAATTGTAAATCATCCGACGCAAGTACTATCGGGCGAAAGGCTCCGTATTTCAATGTATTTTTAAAATTCCTTCAATTTAATTCCGTTCAAATACTGAAGTATTAACACTTTAACATTTCCAATAATACATTTACAAACAAATAGATAAAATATAGTTAAATTCAAAGATAATTTCTTATAATTCGTAAAATATGTTACATCATATGTGTTAATTATATTTATTATTCTTTATGATTTTATCGTGAAACAAATGTTTATCGACGTTTTATTTTGCATGGATTACTTCGAGACGCATGTTACCATTAAAGAAAGATTTACATATGAAAGATTGAAAAGTGTGAATCTACTAAATTACTTAAACCAGACGAAATCAATAGTTATGCATGTGTGATAGAGAAATAACAAATACAAGTTTATATACCGATATGATAGATGAATGGTGGGGACAGTGTACCCCACTTGTATTAGTAATTTATATTTTCTCTATACTTATCGCTGAAGTCAGACATGCTTCGAACAAAAAATAATGAACAGCCTTAATCAAGAATCGAGAGCGACGAATCATGAAAGAATACGAGAATTTCTCGAGGCTTTCTAACGGCTGCGGTTCTGCGGCGTCGCGGTTCCGCACGGACGTGGCCGTTTCCGTGACGGATAATTAAGGCAGAAGAATGACTGTGACATTTTTGTTAGCCCGTTTCCAGGTCCCGTCGGAAATGCTATTCATTCGCTTTGCACGTTTTTTCACGTCGCTAGAGAAGCTCGACTCGAACGCGTCTTATTGACGGACCGGAAGGCAGGAAAAACTCCATTTCCGGTACAGGCTAATGAAGGACGACGTTGTCTCGCTTATTCACGGCGAACAATTCTCGAGGAAAATGGGTTGGAGTTCATCCTCAGTCCATACCGTGATACGCGCAACTTTTTTTTTTTATTTTATTTTCTTTCACTCTTTTAAATGTTTTATTATTTTGCTCATGAAATTCTTTTGTCGATTCTTTTCTTTAAATAAAATAATTACAATTTAAAATATTTAATTTAATAACAATTATAATTATCGATATGTTAAATAACGATTATTTCTTATGTCTTTTTGTTATAATATTATCTTGTTGTTAATTTTACTCGAGAGTAATCGATCGATCAATGAGAAACCTTTTTAGTAAAATATAAAATACAAACAGGAAGTAATATTATTGATGAAGAGTGTAATACTGTTTCCACTCTGATATATATATATATATATATATATATATATATATATATTCTTTTTGCATTTAAATATAAATATTAAAGTTATAATATCGTTCGATTAGTTAACATATCGAGTTAATTATCAGACAAACGTAAAATATTTATAATATATATCGATTGTAGTATATTTATCAATTTATTGAAATTTATTAAAATAATGCAATCTGGATGCAATAACGAGATAGAAATTTCAACAAAAAATATTCTTATTGAGCAAGTGCAATACGTATTTGTCTATTTTATAAGATGTATTTTGTTTTTATCTGTATGGTTCAATATTTTATTTATGTCTTTTTTAACTTACACTTAAATATTGGAATAAATATTTTTTGTCTTTACGTACGCATGAAGCTATTGTTAAAATAAAGACTGTCAATTAATGATCGGCGATCATTAAATTCAAAGGAATATATGAGCGTTTACATATTTGATTCCGATGATCAATGATTCGTCGGTGATTAGGATCGATTAGTATGCAACGTCAAGATCAAAGGTATTAATCGAAGATAAGATATAAAAACGAATTTTGGATTTTCTATAATTTTTGTTTTCTTCAAGTTACAGATAATTATGAGTAAGAAAAACAGTCAAGTTAACACTTTACGAATTAATATATTTTTTTAACTACTTTGATAGAATGGCTATTAATTAAGCTGACGAAACATAGGGACAATCAACCGTAACGACTCATTGCGATGTTATCCATGACGAGCCACGAGCAAGGGGCAATTAGAGAAAATCAATGTCGAAAAGCGGATTTGCATGTTGCACTTAATATTTGTGATCGAGTAGAATTCAATTCGTGTTTTAACGATGTGACTAATAGACTATTTCTTTTTCTCTTTCGATTTTTCTTCTATCCAATTATATTATCGTAAATATTATAAATAGATATATATATATATATATATATATATACATATACATATATTTATGTGTATTCCAACATGTAATGTACATATGAAATACTACATTTTTATTTGAAATAGTACAAATAACGTTTTTACGGATTTGATGTTTTATGATGATTAGGAAGAGAATTTCATAGAGAGTTTCAAAATGTTAGAGAGGGAAATAGCATGTATAAATTAATTTAAAATTATTTAATATGAAAACTTTATGGAAATATTTGTATCTGGTTGTTAAAGGTTCGTTAGTTTATTACATGGTACTAACTATTAATGTTACAATCTTGAAAGATACCAAATTTTACATAATGATTTACAGAATCCAATATGATTCAAACATTTATTTAAATCCCGAAATTTTTAATACAATATATTAGATTTAATTTGATCATTGGTTATTGAGTAATTATTCCATTTATGCTTCCATAATCTGCCTTATAAGACAATGTTAAAATCTTTTCTTTTTATCTTGAATGTAACAGAATAAACATCTTAAATGTACAAGCACTTTTATTACCACGGTACATCGTTCAAGGTTCATTAAAAAACGTTCATAAGATATATGAAAGAACGTTCTTATTTAAGCCAGTACGATAAGAACATTCTAGAGATAAAGTATCTTCCTGAAATGAAGAACTTCAGTTCAGTATTTCTTTGGATATCGTTAACAATTTGTAGAATTAATTCACGAGTAGTTTAAATTATATTGATTTAATAATAAATTATATTGAATTAATAATTTTTCTTATTCACTCGTTCTCTTCTTTTTTTTTTCACTACTACAATTTATTAATACAAACGAAAATACGATGTCTCTTACTATAACAGAAGTAATATGCTTGATATTTGCGAGTTTATTATTATTGTATTACTATCTTACACGAACATTTGATTATTGGAAAATCCGAGGTGTAAAAGGACCAAAGCCTATATTAATATTTGGCAATGTAATAGATGTAATGCGAGCTAAAATATCTATATCAATCTTTCTTAAAAATATGTACGATAAATATAAGGACGAACGAATGGTTGGTATATATGAAAAGGATCTACCATCATTAATTCTACGTGATCCTGATCTTATCAAAGACGTGCTTATTAAGGATTTCTCTGTGTTTCCTGAACGACCGATGTTTTCTAATGAAAAAGTGAGTCAATTTATTAATTTTGCATTTTATTCGCACAGATATTCAGCAATATAACTGTTATATATAAACGTTAAAATATTACATTTCTTTTTAAGCATTTGACGATTATTGTACCTATAGAAATTATAAAAAAAGAAATTTCGATAAATATATGATAGTAATAATAATAAATTTAATTATATCAATAATAACGACAGTGTGTGCGGAGTTTAAGTTATAGATTGGAATTAAATCTTTCTATGTACAACTTTTTAAGATTTTGTTTTTGTGTAAGGAAAAAGAATTATATATTATTACATTAATGATATGTTAATTTAACAATGGAAGAAAAATTTTTTATTATAATTTTATGACAAATATATATTTTGTTTACAAACTGTAATGTATATATACGTAAACACAAAGCGTTGAAAATATAATATAGAAAATACACATATCTGTACGTGCAATATATTGTGTGATTTGAAAAAAGTATAGGACTGGAATATGATTTTCGTTTTCTTTTTTTCAGCATGATCCCCTATCGGAGAATCTATTTAGGGTTAAAGCATCTAAATGGCGGCCATTAAGAACAAAGTTAACATCTGTCTTTACATCCGGCAAATTGAAGAACATGTTTCACTTGTTAATCGAATGTTCCGAACATTTCGAGAAGTATATGATGCATATTGCAGAGAAAAACGAGCCAATAGAGTGCCGAGATCTTACAGCTAGATATACTACTGATGTTATTGGTTCTTGTGCTTTTGGTCTTGATATTAATGCCATCAATGATGAGACAAATGAATTTCGTCGAATGGGAAAAAAGATCTTTCGAAATGATTATAAAACTTATGCCAAGGAATTAGTTCGAAAAATGCCATGGCTTTACAATATTATTGGTCGATTATTTGTTGATAAAGACGTTGAAAAATTTTTTATAAAGATTACAATGGATATGATACATTACAGAAAAATAAACAACATTCGTAGGCATGATTTCATCGATATTTTGATGGATCTAAAGGATCAGGAAAAACTCGCTGATTTTGGTAAGATTCTTCAATATTTATTCTTTTTTTTTTTTATACGTATATATTGTATTTCATTGAAATTCAAATACGTACATATATTCGAAAATATACTGAAAATTTACTGAAAATAATACTGAAATATTTTATTATTATTTATAGAACTGACCGATACTCTTATTACTGCGCAAGCATTCGTATTCTTTGCTGCTGGATTCGAAACGTCTTCGGCTACATTAAGTAATGCCATGTACGAGTTGGCAATGAATCACACAATTCAAACGAAACTTCGACAAGAGATCAAAGAAGTTCTCAAATTGACTGATGGAAAAATTACTTATGATTGTTTAAAGTATATGAAATATTTGGATGCTGTTTTTCAAGGTACATACATACACGTAAAATTATTATTATGATGAATGATAAAAGAAGATTTTTTTTTTTTCATTTTTATTAAAATCAACTTTATTGAAGTAAAGAACGAATCATTATTAATTAATGATAATTTTCCATCAATATGATATTATCATTATGAATATTATCATTAATATGAGTTACCATATATATTCTTACGAGAAAAGGAATCATTATTTGTTTAAACAATAATAATTCATATTAATTAATTATTTCTACAGCAGTCTAGTTAATTTTTTAAAAATTTTCTTCTAAATACAATGTTTTTATTAATAATTATTTAACACAGAAACTCTACGGAAATATCCACCGGTGATGTATCTCGTTAGAGGCTCATTAACGAATTATACGTTTAATGGTACTAAAGTTACGATATCGAAAGATACAAAAGTTTTCATACCGATTTACGCAATCCAACATGATCCAAATATTTATCCAGATCCCGAAGTTTTCGATCCTAACAGATTTACGCCTGAAGTTATAAAATTGAGACATCCTATGTATTTCCTACCATTCGGAGATGGCCCTAGGAATTGTGTCGGTAAGAGAAAATCACATTGATTTTTGTTAATAATTGAAACAATGAATAAATATATGTGTGCGTGTATATATATATATATATGTATATATATATATATGTATATATATATATATATGTATAACATCTTTTTACAGGTCTACGATTTGCATATCTTCAAGCAAAGATAGGCCTTATCAAAATTCTTAACAATTATTTAATTGACGTTTGTGAGAAAACACCAACACCACCGTATCCTTTGAATATGCAGGATGTCATAATGCTACAACCGACGTGTGGAATATACGTAAAGCTATCACCTATTACCGCTTCCTGATGCATTATGCACGAAATTATACCGTCATTTGTGATTAATAATACTCTTATACTCTTATCGTTAACGTCGTATTAAATTCGAAATTATCGCTATGTAGGAGATTACGTTGGTATTCATAATTATCACCATATATGATAATAATCGTTCTTAATTGTCATAATCTCCTTTCCTTATAAATTTATTGATGATAATTTATTTAATACATAATCAAAATACGTGGAGATAGTTTCATCTTTAAAAACATACAAATTTCTATTACGTAAACGATTTGCGAAATGTAACAACAGAATATATATTCTTGGAAGTAAAAGTATTCCTAGAAAGCAATTTGCTTTTATTTACCTTATATTTGAATATAATATTATTTAGAATTAGGTATTGAAGGTAAATTGAAAAAGTCTCTATGTTGTTTGTTAGTCGAATTGGTAAGAACGAAAGGTGACTTTTTTTTTTAACATTTATTCGAATAACCGATCGTTTTGTAAGATGGCCAAGAAGAGAATTTGTTCGTCCGGGTCGAAGAAGGTGGCCATGGCTGAGTGGTGATGTTTGCGTGACTGTACGTTTGTATTTGTGCGGGTTTCGATGGCCGGCCGAGGTAGAGTAAAAGTGATCGGACGAATACTTTGAGCGACCGTCGGAGGGCGACGGAGTCGCACGAATCGTGCCGAGCTGAGCCGAAAGCTTGGTGGCCCCTGTCAGTAGGCCTGCCGCAACGCAGCAGAGAGCGCGCCTTCCGTCTTGCGCAGGGGTCTAACGCTTTTCGAATCTCTCTTTCTTCATTCAAGTTTCATATTTATTATTCGATAAATTTGTTATAAAATATTTCGTAAAAAGTGTACAATTTTACAAATCGAAAAGTCAATTTTTATGCATTTACGTGAACGAAAAAGGGGACGAATAAATTAATCGAACAAAAATAGAAAATATTTGTTTTATTTATGAACGTCTTTCGAACAATGTTCATTTCTTTAAAAATGACGAATATTATTATTGCGTATTAAAGAACGAATGATTAAAATTTCGTCGATCTCATCGCATTGTGGAAATGAAGTATCGCAAGTGTGTATGTTTAATTCTATGAATAATTTAAACGATTTCTTCCTATAATTAAAATCGAGAAATAGTGATCGAAAGATTGAAACGATTTGGAAGGATGAAAAGAAAATTATAATAATTGTGAAATAAAGAAGAAAGATCGAAGAAACGTGAAGAAGAGGTGTCAAGAAGATATCTTTGTAGGAACGTGCGTGGGGTGGTATCGATGTCGTGATAAAAAGTATATACGAAGATATACGAGTATTCAGATATGACGTTGTCTCGTTGGCAATCGAAGTGTTGCAGGAGTATCCATTGGTTTTCGATTTTTACAGGTCGCTCGTAAGTCGGCCCATTACGTCATTATCGCTCGACGATGACGGGAACTCGTTGGTGCGTATGATAAGTTTACCGATGTATATAAAGGGTCGTCGGTCGTTCGAGCGTGCACGGATATACTATATAAGGAGTAGGATCGTTCGATCGAGTAAGTCCATTAATGTCGCGGCAACGACAGATACGTCGAAGCATAAATAGACAGGCTGCTGCCGTATCTTGGTGAAAATGAACGATCGCTCGAGTGAGGAAGAGAAGAAAAGGGAGGACGACGACATCATCGTGAGAAAGAGAGAGAGAAAGATAGTAGTTGTATTACTTTCTTCGTTCCATGAATGAAGAAGAAAAATCTTATCGAGATCTACGACAGTTAATCAACGCCGATTACGTGAACTTATATTAAATTGAATAAAGCTTTGAATTGGTACGTGTCTATTATGTGTTTTACGTGTGTGCGTTAGTTTAAGTGATAAGGAAGTAGGAAGAGGAAGGATCTGAATTTCGGATTATTGGAAGACCTGACTCATTGAAACTCGACTTAGTAGGTACTTCAGAGAAGTTATACGTTCGTGGAACGTTAAAGAGGCCGATATTTGAACGAGAACGGAAGACGGACGGATTGATAGAGATAGAGATAGATTCGTCTATCCAGTTATAGCGACGCAGGATGTTCAAGAGAATGCTTTTGCTGATGAGCGTTTTCGCTCGGTTTGCCGTAGCGGAAGTTGTCCTCGGCGATGTCGACGAACCTAGTAAGTTCCTTAAATTACATACAAGGGTACTATCCTCGTTCTCTTAAAAATGTACTTAGTTGAATTAAAAAATATACATATATCTACGTATAGGGTAGGTATTGTACGTACAAACGTATTTTTACGTTGCCATTAAGTTTCCGATATGTCGACGACTTTTCGACGGATGATTTCAAACTTTCTTGAAACGACTTCAAACTTAAATGATTATTTTAACTTTCGATCGGAACTTTTGAACTTCTCTCTACATTTTTCGCCAATGAAATCTTCTTATATATTCTCGACACTTTAAGTTCGACATTGTTTAAATTTGATATTAAGAACTAAATAAAAATGTTTTGGAAGATAACAAAATAATGAAATTTTTAAGAAATAATCATCAAAAGCTTTTAATCTTATTAGACAGATCTTTTTTATATCGAGAAAAATCAGTGAACAATATTTTCGCAAGGATGACATCCAAACGGATTAAAACGTACTGTCGTTTCTCATCGCTGACATTCAATTTTGTGGATTTTCCAACACGATTAGTTTCGAAATAATTCAACCAACAATCCCAACGCATTTCTAGGACATCGTGCGAGTTCGCATAAATCGTGTTAATTGACTCAGCTAATCATGCTTCTCACAATTCATATATATTTTTATATATATGTATGAACATACATATACACATGAACATATATATATATATATATATATATATAGATCTTAAACTTTTATGTTTAATCTTGTCTATAATATTTCGATTTTTCCAATGATTCTTTATATAGAGCGAAAGATACAACTAGACGATAAATATCGTAACGATAAACGATATAATCTCGAGATATTATCGATCGTAGTTACGGTTTAACGTTTTCGAGGATTTTTTCGCGTTGTGATACGTCGCTTGGCAGCGTTTTTACGCGTCGCTCGTTGCTTCTCTCGATGTGAAATAAAAAAAAAAAAAGGAAATGGAGAAGAGCGTGCGTACTTGCAAAAGAGAAAAAAGGGAAAGAGATAGACAAAGAGAGAGAGACAGAGAGAGAGAGAGAGAGAGAGAGAGAGAGAGAGAGAGAACGTTTATCTAAAAACACGTGTAAAATAGAACGAGCTCGGATTAACAGAAGCTCGCACATTTATCGTTGGTAAAAGCAAAAATCGTGCTTTTCGTGTTATATTTTGTTTCTGCTTTTTAAGGATGGGATAGTGTCGAAGAACAAGTAAATTCATGCTCGTTAATGTAATGTAAGGCATTCTTTTCTATGTTCACTTACAATTCGCGTGAATCTACGTGATCAATTTTTCTCGTTGCAAAAGTCTTCTTATGTTGTTTCTTTCTTTTTTTCTTTTTTTTTCCTCGTTATTTTCCTAGAATTTTTGTTAGAATTTGTTCACAAAAACATTCGGTAAATTGGTGTAACGATTTGGAGTATTAATTTGTATGCATATTTCCAATAATTCATGTCTTAGACTTAATTTAACATTTATTCGGAAATCATTGAATGTCCCAGTTAATCAGATCAATGTGATGTTTCTTGTTAAAGTTTTCTCGGAATAAATGTAGAATATAAGTTGTTAGATAGAAAATTTGGTTGATCTTCTAGTTTTTTTTTTTTTTTTTTTTTTTTTTTTTTTTTTTTTTATATATATTTCGTAGCAAAACGTTTTATTGTATTTTCAATTGATTCCATCTCGAGATCTTTTCTGAGATTTTCATTTCTAATGTACAAGGAAACATTAATTACCGTGCACAAAATTATTGATTGTAAAAGTTTCATTTTTTAAAAGTTGTTCATGGCTGCTGTACACCAGAATTCAATTCCATAGATCCAGATAAGTTTAATAATAGTTTTGTACAGTAGGAGTTTATTGATTGAGTTCAGTTTTTAGTTTCTTCCTGTATTAAGTTCTTTCTTTATTTATTTTTTTTTTTTAATCTACTTCATCTTTTCTTTTGGGTGTAATGTTTCTTTTGAGTATAATGTTAATTTATTATCTAGATACATGCCTAAGTGTTTTACAATTATAGCTTGGAGAGTATGATTTTTTTTTTTTATTTAGAAATACAGGAGTAGATGTTTGTTTCTTTAATGTTAAGGTAATGTGTACGGATTTTGTCTCGTTCACTTTTATTTTTCATTTTAAGAATCAAGTTTTTTAAAGTAAGTGCAGAAACTAAGAATCGATGTTAGCGTCATCGTGCATTGCAAAAAACAGTAGTGTCATCGAAACATTGAAAAACTGATGAAAATTGAAAAAGAAGTATCCTGTGAAATGATTATATCAGCAATGTAAAAGTTATAAAGTATACGTCCTAAGACACTATCTTGTGGAATACCAGAATTTATTGAATATTGATTGGAGTAATTGTCTTGAACTTCGACTATAAATTTTCTATTTGATAGGTAAGATTTAATGAGATAAGTGTTGGAAAATTGTTTACTGTTTCAAAATGTAAGACTTCGTTAAAAGCTTTCTCAATATTTAGAAATACAGCTGAATAATATAATTTTTTTTTTTTTTTTTTTTTTTTTTTTTTCAAAGCAAATAATGATGGCATTGAAAATTTTATACAGTTGTTGGATCGTAGAATGTTTATTACGAAATCGAAATTGATAGTCGGGTATGAACATTTTTGACGAGATAATTGATATCAATTTTCTGAGTATTATTCTCTCTGAATTTTATTTTTGACGTGATTGCTAACTGTGAAATTGGCTTATATGAAATCGGTTAGGATAAATCTTTTTGATAACATTACTATTTGCATTATCTTTTATTAATTCGTAAAAAAATTTTAATCGTAGTACTACATCGAAGATGATTGTAATCAGCTTTTATAGCTTTAAAAATTTTTTTATAATTTTTCCAATGATCAGATATCAATGTCTGGTGTTCTCTTTAATTGTAAGTTCGACACGATTCTTTTTTACTTCTTTAAGCGTAAGCTCTGAGCTCATATTCCGTCTATTGAGTTTAAAGTGTCTTTTGCTGAATAGGAATGAAAAACTTTAAATAAGTGTTTTGTAAACGCAATTGCTTTTTTATCGCCGCATTTGGCTCGCTTATCATTTACTTTTCTAATCGGACTAAAAGCTATTGGACGTTTCAATCTTTTTATCGTCTTTTAAAATGAATAATTAGCATCGCTCGGTGGAAACAAATTAGAGATGTAATTGTAGAAATTGTGATAAATAAATTCTTGCATTGATTCTTGTATATCCTCTGCTTGTTACGTTAATCAGTTTTTTGTTATACCGAGTTTTTTTTTGTTTGTGGTAGTTGTTCTCGATTTTTTTTTTTGTATTATACATATAGTTAGAATTTTTTTGTATTATATATATAGTTAACAATTCTATGGATCTATAGAATTGTTTAGAGTATTTTATGGTGTAATTTTTGAGGCTGCGTTGTAAATAATTTCATAAAGATCATTAATAGCAGTTTATATTTGATTAGGAGTCTTTAAGGATATATTACAATTCAGGAGTATGCTATTTCACTTTTTTAATAAATCTCAATCGGTGGTATTATTGTAAATTGAGAATACGTCGTACGTGAGTATAAGCTTTTGTTTATCTTCTATTATAACAAGAGAATGATCGAGAGTTTAGATACAGGGAAGATTTAGCGATCGAATGTTTATTGTTATTTATGCCTAGTCAAGAAGAAAAGTCATAAAAGTCGAGCGTCTTTTCATTAGTTTGGGATCAGTCGTAGGTAGGAGCCTGTCGAGATAACATCGAGGGAGAGTTAGCGTATCGTCTGTACACAGGTATCTACTTCTGAGATTTGTAACCTTTACTAATTTCTCACATTAAAATCGAAAAAAATTCTTCCCTTAAAAATCGCTTATTAATAATGAAGGATAAAAAAAAGAAGAAACAAATTCATCTATCGTTCTTTGCTTATTTTAAATTTCGATAGATTATAAATTATTGCAACAGTAATTGAGCCGATAAAATATATCGTTCATGATGCGACAAATTTTTATTTCATGTATAATATATCTTTAGTTAGGCCGGCTTTTAATTGATATTCCAAACTGTGAGAATTAATTTATGATCCATTATGGTTTTTATTTAACATGAGTTTTGCAAGTAAGTTTCGCATTGTATTGTTTTAATAAATTCATTTGTTCGTTATGAATGTTTATAAAAATTTCCAATTTTTCGACAGATAGAACGAATAATATTTTTGATTTTACAAGTATCCGAGATAGTGTTAATTCCAGTGTGATCAATGAAATTATTTACCGGCAATGAATTTACTCTTGCATGAGTATTACCGCTAATAGCACGTCGATATGATTTTGTAATGACTTGGTCATCAAATTGAGCGATAACCTTTGTAATGGAAGGATCTGTATTTGGGTGACTATGGAGCGACTTGCGTCAAAGCGGAGAAAATAGTTTCTGCTGCAATTGTTTTCTAATATTACATATAACTTATGTAACTAATAGGATGATTATTTTAACAATTAAAATATTTAATATTATCATTGTAAACTTTTCTTGAACAACTAGAAATAATATGATATCCGACATACTTGACATAACCCGATGTTTCATTACATTAATTTTTGATACGATCAAAAGATTGACATCCTAGTGCATTGAGAAATATCTCTTTTTGATATGGTTGATTGAAAAGAAACAATCTTGTTTAGTAAGCAAATTATAGATTTCTTTGTTATTCCCTTATGGTTCGAGTTCGATAATAAAATGTAGAAAAGATTTTTCTTATAGTTCAACCATAATATTCGATCGAAAAATCATTGAGTTTTAATGTCATTCATAATAATTTTTGAATGATTGCATTTATGAATTACTTTATAGCCTTTATCTTTTTTAGATTGATATGCATAATAATTGACGTTATTTTCGTTTAAAGCTTTGATAACATTCCTATAACCTAACAATGTATTAATATGAATTTTAGCTTGATTATTACGTATCTATTTATATAATAGTGTATTCATTGAAAAGGACTTTATCAATAAGTATTTTTAAAGATTTTATTATTTGACCTCTTATGAATATCAGTAACGATTTCGATTGTTTATTTTGTGCGAACTTTGATATTTAATTATCGTTAATAAAAAGGATCTTGTACAAATTTGATACAGGAATATTCGTATTTACATTAGATGAGCAGTTTACACGATTGGAAATATGTTATTTCGTTATTGAATAATACAGGATATTAATATCGACAGGATTATCAATCGTTTCTATATTCGTGCTTCTTCTGTTAGTATATATGAGATATGGATGTAGAAATAAATCTTTTTTTATGTAAATAATTATTGATAATATTATGATCACCTTTCTTTGTCAAATAGAAAGATAGACTAATTTTTATAGTTTGTACATTATTAAGATCGACCATGACATACTGACAGATAACTTTTAGCCTTTATCTTTTTTATATATGATCATAGGTGATAACTTTTAGTTGCTTAGATACTGTTTAAACATTTTCAGTACACTGCTAAGATACCGATATAAACATTTGCTTTACGATTGTGAACATTTGACTCGAACGACTGTTTCGATAAAACTCGTTACAGAAGTTAACATTTCGTAATACTGCTTGTTAAATTAATATAGAGAATTATAGAATTGTAGAATGAACGTTTAGATGTGTATTCGTTGAAATTACATTTATTAAAATATATTTCTTTATTTTTATGGATGAAATAAGCTTTTATATTTGTTGAAAGACTTTTAAAATTATTTCATTAAAATAAGATCAAATGAAATGTTGATTCATTTTAATATTATCGATTTTTATCATATAGCGATAAAAATATTAGATATATGTAGAAGTAATAGTATAGGAGCAAGCTTTTTTCTCTCTCTCTCTTCCTCTCTCTGTCATTCTTTCTTTTGGATTCTACTAAAATTTGGTCGGTTAATTTAATGATTTTAATCGGTTGATGATGTGAAAAGCAACGTTGCTGAACGTCAGTCATCGCTAATTGCATCCGAGGGTAATATGTAATGTTATTATATATACGGGGTGTCCGAAAATTATCTGTAGAACTTTATCTTTGAATGAAATTTATGACAGCATATATAATAGGATTATCATAGAAGAATTTGTAGAATTTGTATTTTCCGAAATTTCTTTTATCAAAGTAAAAATGTTACGAACATTTGATATATGTGCATCATTAATGATACGCAAAATATTCAGTCAATATTCAAATGTTGTCGTATAGGCTGTAGTGTGTCCACATCGAATTCATTCAACAGCAGCTGCGATTCTTGTTTTTAAATCGTCTATGTCTGTTATCCACGTATTGTACACATGATTTTCGCTGAATCAACAGTGATTTTCAATATCTATCTGGACATACTCCAACACTGTTTATTCACAACTAGAAGAGTTGAATTCATGCATTATTTTTCAACAAGATGGCGCATTGCTAAGTGAGACATTTTCAAATATATGAATCGATCTTGGAGATGAAATTCATTGGTCCATTCGGTTATATTTTTTGATATCACAATTTGTGATTTCTTTCTCTGTTGATTAGTTGAAGATTTCGTGACACTCTGTATATATTATTTGAATACCTAGTTAAAAGAATTTATTCGTCGAAATTATTAAAAAAGAAAAAAAATAATAATATGCAATAATAAATGAATAAAATTAATTAATGTATATTACGAAAAAAGAAAAAAATAAATATATAAAGTAATATGAATTTCGAGTATCAAGATAACCAACGTGTACGTGCTCGAGAATCATCGAATCAATTATGCTCATAATAATGATCTAACGTAATATACAGGATGTTCCATATTCTATACATGCGTTATCAACATCAAGGGGGAAAAGAAGACATGGCGCTTATTAATTTTGACACGGCCTAAAACGCGAATGGCATGGAGAATTCGGCTGTCAATAATTGTTTTGCGGTAGGTCCGCGTGCACGGCAGCCACGACTCGAGCGCGTACTCGACGACATCGGACAGGACCGCAACCCGTTTATTTAATCGATGCATTATGCAAATTGACATAACGGCTCCACCTCGGACCCGGTAATCGACCAGTGTCTCTACGGATTCACAATAGATATATGATGTACACGTTGAATAATTGTCAATAATTATTCATAAATTAAAAATCAAACGGTCCTTCAAGTTTTTCGTTTTATTCTTTTTTTTTCTTTTCCCTTTTTTTTTTTTTTTCTTTCTTTCAACTTTCTCAATGCTATCATATTGAGGGATAAGAGATCTTGTCTAGTTTATCTCGAAAGTGTTATCATTTTGTATGGATCGTGAGAAGAACGCGAAACTTCTTGACAGTTATACGGGAATCGTAATTACGAATTTCGCACGCAATAGGTCGGTCGTTGCCGTGGAGTCCTAAATTCAGACGAGAAGAGAAAAATGAAGAGAGTTATCGTTAATAGGCACGCGAATCTCGAGCGTGAAAGACGTTAAAGCCGAGTCGAGTAGCCGAATTTCCTCATTGGTCTGTCGACGATATAAATAGACTTTTGCTTGGAGAGATATCGATGATGTTCGAATAAAAGAGTGTGTGTGCGTGTGTGAAAGAGAGAGAGAGAGAGAGAGAGAGAGAGAGAGAGAGAGAGAAAGAGAAAATGGTTTATCAGAGTATTTAGTTTAATTAAAATACCAGCAATATTATAAATTCCTTATCACATTTTTCCATCCCATTTTTGATAAACATTTAATTTATTAAATCAATTTATAAATGATAATTAATAAATAAAAGTTTATATAAATAGGACTGATTCGTTTGCGAATAAAGCTTATAAGCAATGATTCCCTGAGGATATTCTTATTTTAAATATTGCTATATTCCAATACGAACGATCGATTTTATCTCGCGTTGGCTCACGCATCAGGGATTAGATATGACGTTTCGCAGTTCATAAAGTATAAAATGCTCCATGCCACGATCATCTCCCTTCGAAATAAAATACAAGTGTAATCGTGAGAGCATGCGAGTTTGTGAAGAGGGAGGGAGGAAGAGAGAGAGAGAGAGAGAGAGAGAGAGAGAGAGAGAGAGAGAGAGAGAGAAAGACAGAGAAAAAGAGTCAAGACGGACGAGCCACACGACGTTCCATAAGAGAGAAAAGGAAAGACGATCCCTTGGGATATCATTCTCGTCTATATAGCCGTGGGCTTTACTAGTAAGAGAGAGAGAAAGAGAGAGAGAGAGAGAGAGAGAGAGAGAGAGAGAGAATGAGGGAGAGAGGAAGAGAGAGAAAAAGAGGGAAAGAGGAGAAAAAATGGGTTTCAACGTCCAATGCGAGATACGCGGTAACGATCGGTGATTCGAGATAACCGGAAACTTCCTGTAGCTCGAGCTTCCGGGCATACGATGTCGTCTCTCTCTCTCTCTCTCTCTCTCTCTCTCTCTTTCTCCCTTTCTCTTTTTCTTTCTCTATTTTTTTTTCCCTGATATACGTTGGTGGTTTACCTGTATACTCACGATACCAGAACATTTTCCATTCTATATATGTGCGGAACGTTACGTTACAGTCTACCCTCTCAATCCTCAACCACGTTTGTAAAGCGAGCCGAGCTGACATAAAAAAGACCATTCTTCATTTAAACATACGGTTCTTTCGTAACGACGACGAAAAGAACCAATGTCGTTATCCATTGGATTGAAGACGATTCGTTGATATTAATTAGTTTTTAATAAAGAAGGACATAGAAAATAAAACAAAGAAAAAGAAATAGAAATAGAGAGATAGAGAGAGAGAGAGAGAGATAGAGAATGAGGGAAAGAGAGATATAAAGAAAAATCGACAGACAAATAGAAAAAGGCAAAAAAGAAAAATTCGTATTTGGTAAAAGTACGACATCGTCTCTCCATCTTCTCGTTTCCAGCTCATCGCACTTCTGTTTCACGCGTTCGTAGGCGTATCTACTCTTGATGCAATGTCGTAACATTTTCCATTTATAAAGTAACGTCGAGCGTCATCCCCTTTAGCAGTAGCTGCCAGAGCACGACCGAAGCTTTCGATTCGCATGGGAAACTATTCGATCCGATTTCCCTCGTCGCACGTGCTTCACGTAGATTCTTTCTATCTGCTTTTCTAGTACCGAAGAACGAATATTCTCTTTCTTTCTCGACTATTTCTTTTGGATCACGGACTACTTGTCGGCACGTTTTCTACGTTCACGCATATTCCATATGGTTTTATTATATCATAATATTGACTATAAGATATTACGATAAAATCATTTATCATAAAATATTTTTATCGTCATTAACGTAAACTGTTTGAATTTATTTATTATTATTGTAATATCAATTAAAAAGAATGAAATCAATGCTAATAATTAACCATAAGACTTAAGTTTTATATTTAAGAATAAATAAATTCATACGATATTTATTATTTAATAATGTCGAGCTTCAAAATGATCTCGTCAAATTTTATATTAAATTCTGTTTGTGATGAAAGCCTGTCAGAAGTATATTTTCGTAATTCGTTGAAAGGAAAATTGGCAGATGGTTTTGGAGAAATTTAAAAATGTTGATCCGATGGAAAATAAAAAATGAATAGAGAATCGAGAACATCTAAGGATTATTTTTACGTTGGTGCATGAGCAATGACTTGTTCTATTTCTCTTCTTCTTTCTCGCTAAAATAAGTTGGAAGCAGCCGAGCGATATGTAGTATGAGAGAAAACACGAGAGCACGGTATTTCAAAGTCCGTGTTGGGACTAACGAACGACTTTCTCTCTTTCTCTCTCTCTCTCTCTCTCTCTCTCTCTTTCTCTTTCTCTCTCTTGTTCACTCTTTCTCTGTGGAAAGACCAGTACAGGCTGGTCGTGGCTGGTCAAACTTTTCGCTAGAGACCGTTCCACGAAAAGCATAGTAGACGAAAATTTAGCTGGGAACTCCGGCGAGCTGTGACTAATGGACCACTTCGAAAGCCGTAGCTGCGTATTAACCTGTTAACTGGTGTAGGTCTATTTTAAAAATGTGTATCTATGTTATATAGTAAAAATTAGGAGATGACGAATGTACTCGTCAAACACAGAGTATATTGTAAAATTGAATTAAATTGTAAAGAAATAATAGTTGGTTTCTTTTTTTTTTTTTTTATTTTTTTTTTTTTTTATTCTTTTTTTTTCGTTGAAAAATCAATAATTTTATTGATTAAATTCATTGATATTATCGTTAAAACTTGTTAAATGTATTAAACGAGTACATTTGTCAAGATAAAATGATAATTTTTTTTTCGCAATGTCGAATATACTCGTAATGGGAGAAATGAAAATTCCTTTTGCCATTTCAGTAAAATTTTAATGGGAACGAAAAATTATTCTTAAATTTAAAACATTTTAGAATATTTTGATCCGCACAAGGTAGGAAAAAGGATTGACAAATGTTGCGTTACAGGGATTAGGTCTGGATATTAAGTCGCCCGTAAAAAACCTTTTATAACAATAACTACTGACTGTCTAATGGATTTTTATTTATTTCATTGTTGCTTTAAAATATTACGAAAAGTTTTAAATTCACGAATATTTTTCAGCTTTTACTAAAATTTTCATTTACAAAAGCAAGAGGTAATTTCTTTTTTTGCACAACACGAACTAGTATATCTGTCATAACACAAAAAATTGTCATATTTTTATGTTAAATATACTTGGTAAATACGGTCAACAGATCGACGGCTTGACGGCCATTAGCTAGGACCTCCTTCTTTTCTCTTTCATCTTTTTTTTATTTTGTGCTTTTCCTTCTCTCTTGTTGACCAGTTTTACCTTTCGAGATTTCTTGGAATCTAATTCTCTTGCTGTTTCGCGCGTTCTAATTTATTTCTACTCTTTTGTACCAGACCTCTAATTAGTCAAACGTGTTTTCTGTGAACGTCAAGTTTCTACAAATAAAAAGGATTCGATGAGATCTATGTGACGAGGTTAAAATGATTCTTATTTGTCTTAATATATTAGATAAAGAAGAGAAGTATCGTGTAATATGCATAAAATTATAAAAATTATTAGTTGAAAATTTTTATTATTTTATTTAATTTCTTTTATTTATTTGCAAATTTAAAGAATCATTTATAATTTGATATAGTAATATAGTACTCGTTGCAATATCATAATTCATATAAATACTGAAGAAGATAAAGAGAGATTTGCATATAAAGTAAAAGATTTATCGTTTCGGAAGATCATTAGCTTTTTTTTTTCTCAGACTAATTAACGTAGCGTTTTAGTTTCGCTAAAAATCGCTTTGCTAAAAATCGATTCGCTATCAACTTTATTCGCATATCGATTTTAAATAAAAAATTTATGAAACGTGGTTATTTTATTTAGACATAGCTGCATTTGTGGTATTTTAATTGTGAATTAATGATAATTTGATCGTTGGTGTGTGCGTGTGTAGAAAATTTTTATTCAATGCGAAAAAATATAAAAAATAAGATCGCGATAAAATGTGATAAACAAGTTCAAGAAAAAAAGGCATAATTTTTAAATTGTAAATAAAGATTAAAAGAATTAAACTATTAAGCCTTGTAATAAATTCGATATTATTTTAAGATTATTGAAATTATTTTTTTTTATAATATATAATTTTTAATTTTATATTTTCGTTAGATCATATATTATGGGATCAGTAATAATTTTAAAATTTATATTCGATTGGACAGAAAAAAGAAAATCATAAAAGGGTCAACGAACGGAAAAGACGTACCTCCGGTTCTTATCGAAACAAAACTACTGCCCGTTAATTATCATAAGTCCTTCGAAAGAAACTCAGAACTCGCCCTTTTTCCCTTAGCTTCTTATATATCGTTCACGATATCTTGCATTATCTCTATCCCTCGATCCTCGAATAGGATCCAGTTTGAAATCGTATATATCTGAGGTGTGTGATCCTGCTTTCTACGTCCGATCGGAAGAAGGAGATTTCCGATGGAGCATAGGTCGTGGCCCTGGCTCTTACTAGAACTCTTTTAGAAAAGACATTTTACTTCCTCTTAACAGAGAATGATCTTTCTCCTCTTCTTTCAAATGGATATATCTGATTTAGACAAGATACTGATAGTATGTACATATATAAGTAAAGTTGAAATAACTAAAGTACAATATATAGAGTAATAGGAATGTTAAGAAGAAGAAAACAAGAAAAAAGTAGTGAGTGAGAGAGAGAGAGAGAGAGAGAGAGAAGGGATAAGAAAACACTATAGTTCAGTAGTAAACTGATTGATCCGTGCAATTGTTCATGGATTCGCGATTGTCTCATACCATGGATATGGAGCTCAAAGAAGAAAAGAGAAAGAGATTATATTGAGAATCGAAAGAAACTGATAAAAAGGAGAGAAGAGAGAGAGAGAGAGAGAGAGAGAGAGAAAGAAAAAAGAGAAAGAGAGAGAGAAAGGAAAGAAGCGAATGAAAGAGAAAAAGAGCTCGAGATAGTCGGACTTTCTTTTCTTTCGTTTTATCCTCGAAGAAGTCGGATTCATTCGGTCAATCGATCGTCCAAGCATTTACCATCCCCTAACATCGCAATCTTTATATGTTTGTTGTTTTCTTTCTTATTCATCAATTGTACTGTTTCATGGAATTGAAGCTTGGCGCCGATGTCATCGCATTTAAATCGACGCTTGCATCATTTCATCGAAGTGATTATTCGAATTGAGGAAAATCTTTAAGATCTTCGAATCAATTATCTCGATGAAGAAAACTCACGAGATTCTCGACTTTTGTCTTTGTTTAAAAATCCATCGTATCTTCTTTTCTGTTTAAAAGCTAAAGACGTTCTTCGTCTTTCTGAGAATCACTAATGTCGATTCATGAATCTTTCGATTCTTTTAAATCCGCTCTTATATATTTACGTTCGATCGTTCAAGTTTGTCTTTTGGAAATGCGTTCTATTGTCTTCAAGAAACGAGGGATCTTTTCTTTGTCGCAATTAATAGACGATATGAAAAAAATAATTCACATTTTTATTCATACTTTATTAAATGAAATATTTTTTTGGTATGAATGGCGTTCTTTCTTTGATGATGGAATTCGCATAAATCGAAAGTTGAAGGATGAGTATATTAAGGCAATGATTAATTAAACATGCTTTTGTTTAATATATATATTATATATATATATATATACATATTCTTTTGTTTTCGATAAGAATAAAATCATAGTTTATTTGTTGTTTTAATTCAATATATATAATGTATGTATATATATATATATATATATATATATGTGTGTGTGTGTGTGTGTTATGATATGAGTGATTAATACGGGTATTATTTATAATGCCCAGTTGTTATGAATAATGACAAACAAAATCGGGCAGAGTAATAAATTTCACATTATTTGTCATAATTTATCATTGATCAATATGAATACTGCTATCATCGGACAAAGTGATAATAATGATTTCTTTTTGATAGTATTAGAAGCTGTAGAGGTGTTTGTGGGAGAGAGAAGAGAAGAGGAGTAATAATCCGACTGCGATCCGATTTGCGTCATGGGTGCGCATTGCATTTAGCATCGAATTGCAAATTGATCCTGCAAGTACTGTAGTTAATTTTGTCGGACATTTTAATTCTTTTTCTTTTTTTTTCTTTTTTCTTTTCATTCGTAAGAAATTTTCTAGTATTTTCTTATAAAGAACTTTTCCATGTCATATTGAGAAAGAAAAGAAAGAAGAATCTCGACTTGAGCCGATATATAGCGCTAAGAACATTGAGAAGAAAACGTGATATCCACTTTTCATACCACCTAATTAGTTATTTAAAGTGATCTTTAGAATTTTTTAAAATTGAAAATTTAATAAAAAATTGATATAAAATAAAATCGAATAGTGTAAAAAGTTTATTACAGAAAACTATATAAAAAGATATAATCCTAAAATTGAAATTTATTACATTGTGTTATGAATTAATTGTTATGAATTAATTGTAAGTGATTAATACAAGCATTATGAATAATAACGAATAAAAAAGTCAATAATTATGCATATTCGAAACATGTTATATAGAAATATATTATTTTATTAATATGATCCGTATATAATATGAAATTGTTTTAATTTGAAAATACATTGAAATAATTCACAAAAATTAATAATGCTTGATGCTAAGGTACATTATTTTTATTTTTTTCTCTCTTCTTTTTTTTTTTTTTCTTTTCTTTCCTTTTTTCTTTTTTAGATCAAATTGCTCAAAGGGACTTAGTAGTTTTGTCCTTAATGTATGATCAGTAAAAGAAATTGATTATTAGACTGCACAGTCGTTTTTAATTATTATTCGTAATGGCCGGACATTATAAATAATGATCAATTAATCATTTGACCTGTAAAAATATATATTATATATTTAGAGAACTTTTTACTTGAAATTTTTCGAGAATAATTGGAACCTTGTTGATTTTTAATTTTCGAAGGAATATTCTTTGTTATAATTTCATGTATCGTCTTATCTACCTGGGCAAGTTATATGAGTCATTTCTCGGTTCTCCTTGAAGTAGATTCTAGCAAGAATATGCAAACGTCGTTTACGTTTGGAATACTAAGCATCCTGGATATAATATTAAGCAAACACATGCAAATTTGTGCAGAAGTAATTGTCGATATTTTGATAGACGATTCTATAGATAATAAATATTTGTTATTTTATTGATAACATTAAATATAGTATAGATATAAGAAGTAGAATATTAGCATAATTCCCGGTTCGATGGATCGGCAAATCGCTCTCTTTTCAGTTGTTTCCATCGAAGCGAAAATACGCATAAAACAACCCACGTGATTTTGTGCACGGATCACGCTTTTTTGAACTAACATTGTCAACGCCAATGATAGTCGAGGCCAACTTGAACTATTTTGACGTTGTAATGGATGAGATGATTCAAGATAATTCATATGGAAAGGTATAATGTACATATATATATATATATATATATATATATATATATATATATATATATACATATATATATTCTTTTCTATCTATATATTCTATCTATATATATATATAATATTGTATATGTGGATTTATAGGAATATATTTATGATATAAAAATTATTTATCGTTCTATATAATAATGAAATATTAATAATATTTTAATAATAAAATATTTTTTTTCTATTACTAATATGTTTATAGAAATTATATTTTTGTTTCAATTGAATGATCTTCAATAGTTTTGTACATTTATAAAATATTCGTTGTTTCTAATATTCGATATTCCTAGAGAAGGAACAAAGAACGATGAGCTGTGAATGTTAATAGATTATCGAAGATATCGATTCAAGATTAATTATGTAATTAGGAGACAGGAAATTATTTCGTGTATATGTACATAAATGTGTGCGTATGCGTATGTATATATGTATGTTTCTAGGAACGACACATCTAATGTCTCGATCTAAGCTTCAAATGTATTCGGCTCTACGTTCTATCTACCCATCTATTTACCTAACTGTCGGTGCTTCGGTTTGTTTCCAATGTATACACTATACAGTCGCTGTAGCACTTCACGATACTAGATACTAGTTGAAGTAACACTTCACGATACTAGATATGTCCAAAGATAATATTCGGACGTTTACATGGGAGAGTATATATATATATATTGTATAACTTGGTCGTTTGGTACGATCAGCCTAAAAAATTTGTATCGTTCGGTATCGTAATTTCATATATATCTTTGAAAATTTTGTCAATGACGGTGTAAAAAATAAAATTGTTATCATTTTTTTTTTATTTTATATATTTTACTAATGATCCAATGGAATTTTTTTTGTGTAATATCATTCATAACATTTATTCATTTTATCATTGAATCGAATATATTTTAAGAGCTATTCTATCTAATATTTTTATTATAGAAAAATTAATTTTCTTTCATTTATACGTAAAAAGGATATATTTGAAAAGAGGAAACAATGAAAGATAAAGTAAAATGTAAAAATGTAATGAATAAAATCGTGTGAATTTGTTCATAGGAATAATTTTTGATTATAATTAATTCTAAAATTGTGCTATAGCTGATACACACACACACATATATATATATATATATATATATATATATACTTCATAAATTTATAATTAAATATATAAATACTTTCGTTATTTTTACTTTCCAAATGATTTATGCTTTTTTTTTTTTTAAGACACGTAAGATTCCTTTTACAAGAGAAACGTATATTACATAGAAAGATGAAAAGGAGAAATGTTGTCGTGCAATTTGTAGAAATAGCGGTTGCAAGAAACTTCTCTAACAAGAGAAAAGATGTAATCCTCTGGTTGATGTATCATAAAATTCAATTTTAAGGTAGACTGAAACGAAACTAAAGATACGACGGATGAACGGCATTAATCAGGAAATTCGGTCCAGTAACATGACCACGTCTACATTTAATTCATCTGAAAGTCATTCGCTTTTGTCATTATTACATTTTTTCTTTTTCTTTCAAAGCTTACAGAAAGATTAAAAACGGGATTTAAAGAGATATTTGAAAATGTAGATTGAAAAATTCTACATAGTACATTAACAAACAAAAGTAATAAAAGGAAGATACGTCAAATGCAAGAATTTTATATATGTTTTAGGAAGCAATAAAAAAAAAAAGAAAAAAAAAAAAAAAAAAAGAAAAGAAAAAAAAAAGAAAGAAAAAGAAAAGAGAGAAAAATCCTAAAGTAAAATTGATAGGATACAACGAAGGTTAGTTCTGTAAGTAAAAGTACTTGATATCTTATAAAAGAAATCAAAGAGATTCACTCGAAATATTAATCTTTCGAGGTGATGGTTCAAATCAAGAAAATATTTAAGTCCAGGAAAAAGAGAAAAAATGAATTTTTTTATAAGTTTGGTTAGTCATTTTCGATGATTTTTAAACCTTCAACACTGATAGCACGTAGATTGCTATGAGAGAATAATCAACATACATAAATGAGGGTATAGGTAAATGTTAGGTTTGTGGAAAGCTGATGGGATTATTAGACCATCTAGCTAGTTAAATAATGTAATATAAATTACTTTCAAAGATAATTAGATCATTTTTCCCTAAATATACAGTATGATTCTAAAAGGTGTCCCGTTATATTGAAACAATGTAAAAGAAAAATGTAAGAACGAAAGCGTACAAGTATTTTACTTTGGAACCAATTAATTTTTCTTTATAACGTTCTTTATACAAGTAGACAATTTATAGTCCTGTCTAAACTATCACGATAACAATGTTATTCACGGAAATAACTGTCTTTTCTGCTTAACTATTCGTAAGATAAAGTTAATGGTACTCGTAGATTTTTTTTTTTCGTGCTCGTTTGATCGTTCAACCGCTATTCGTAGAACATTTTCTTGCTTGTAATGTCTGATCATTAATGACTATACTCCTTGCATGTCAACTATGGATAATTTATGGATGGATAATTGGCAGGAATTCGTTCGAGTCTCGTTAACATTCCCCTTACGATGATTCAACATAGAATTAATTTAATATAGATCGTGCGAGCTTCAAGTTACGAGGTTCTTTAACTCTTCACATTTATCATCGGGAGGTTTTTCTTTTTTTTTTTTTTCTTTTTCTTTTACGTTTCTTTTATTTCCTTTTCATCCACCTTGTTCATAACTGTTTCTTTCTCTTCTGACGTAACGATCGATAAAAAAGACTGAAACGGTCTTTCGTTTAACGTTTCACTTATTTCTTTACATTAATATTTGTTCGTTTTTCTTTTTCCCTTTTTTTTTTTCCTTTTTTCTTTATTTTCTTTTCATTTATACAAAATTACACGATTTAATCATAATTGCCTTTTATATAATTTCGTTATTGTTATTGTTATTTCCATATCGTTAAGTTTGATAATAGCTTAATTGATCCATTTGCTTCCTGGTTGGATTCGCACCGTCATGTTTGTTATTTGCAAATGAGCTTGCAAACACGTCGACTCGTTATTTTAGATCGTCCAGAGGGAATAAAACTTATGATAAAGGTACGCTTATCCATACATTATTATGTATTATATTTTAATTCTTATAGAACTAGTTGTAACGAGCGTCATCCATGAATTCGGATTATGGATTCGCCTAATATACAGTACACTTGAAACGCTAACAAGCGATTATATCTGACGACATGAACGATGATTATACGCATATACATACACTAGCGAAGGTGTGTGTGTGTGTGTGTGTGTGTGTGTATGTGTGTGTATGTGTGTGCTCATACCTGGTATATGTGTAAGCAAGTACAAAGCGATCATAGATCTAAATTACAGACAGCGTTAACAAATCCGTTATTATTATATTTGCTATTTTAGATAGCTCATTATAATGGCATGTTTTGATGGATTATCTTTCGTTTATTATTATTATTTCTTTAGCAACAAATAATAAAGAAATAATAAAAAATAATAAGAAAATGGAGAGACGTGTTAAATTGTTAAAAATATTAATAAAAAATTAATACGTTTCTCTTATTGTACGAATGAAGTTAATTATTGTTAAAATGAGATAATAAAAATGAAAAAAAATAATATTTTCGATTGACGTATCTCGCGATTTTGGTCGCGTGAAAATGTATTTTAAGGTATTTAAAATGACGAGGAAGGACATAAGAACGATAGATATGAATGGGAGTTAAGGAGAAGGGAAATTAAAGTCGCAAGGTCGTAATCGAGTCGCTAACGACTGACCTCGTAACGACTGTCGCGAAACGGGTGTTTCTTCTTGGTAACGTGAATTATACCGATATTATTAATATTTCCATAGAGTCGCTCGGGAAATGTTGTTCTGCTGTTCGTAAAATAATAATGGATGATAGGGAGCTAAACGTAGCGAGAGGAAATAACCTTCGTGTGTTATGCAGATAAAAAGTTCGATCGATTCTAAAATGAAATGTATCTATGGTGTGTTTTATTGATTAGGTGTCTGAACGTTGTCTATTAATCTTCGGAAACAACAAATTTCATCAAATATTTTTATTTGCCTTCTCGAGCGACAGTTTTTGACAGATTTATGTATTTTGGGGAAAAAAAAAAAAAAAAAGAAAAAAAGAAAAAGCTCAAGTTGATTGTTTATCGAGGGATAGTTACAAATATGCAAATAGATGTAGAGAAATTTTTACATACATTTGTTTCTGATAAGAGACGATATTTTGTAAAATTTGTTTCATTCACTTTTTCGTTCCTTTTTCCTCTTTTTTATTTTATTTATTATTTTTTTTTTTTTTTTTTTATTAATAGAACACGTTTCTATAATAATTTAACATTGAAAGCGACAGATAAACTGAATACAAATAAGTTGACCGGAGTCCCAACAATTTGCAGTTAAGTCGTACCACTCGCACTAAAGGTATTGACTAAAACTCGAAATTTGCGGTTCCGGCAAGAAAATTTACCATGTCTTTGCGAACGTTGCGCGAACGACCAAAGAGATATCGGTTCCGTGTCTTCGCTTTGCCTCTAACGAAGTAACTCAGCTACGTGTCTTGTTTTTCAAGACTAGTACTAACAGCCTTTACCACGTGATTCCTTACTTCCTTACGAATTTGATCGTTTTCCTAGATCAAAAGATATAGTCGAATTAAATAGAAAATAAAAACTTTAATGCCTTTGTCGTTTACTTTGTTCGCTGACGTTAATACTCATTTAAAATAAATACCAACGGTATGATTTACGTGTAACAATTACATTTCAAGATTTTCTTCGGATAATAAAAAGTGTTAATTAATAATATGACGAGAGAATAGAAGACATGAAGAAATTTCGATTAAAGTTTGTTATTTCAAATGTCAAAATGACAGTTTTGACTTAATCTAAGAAAATACGTAATTAAAGAATAAAGACGAAGGAGTAAATTGAAGACGTATTTCGATATCGAAGAAATATTAAATCCTTCGGGAACGATTTAAAGGAATGAGAAAAGTTACGAGCCATTCGATTTTCCAGTTCCCGTATTAGACATAACGGCAGTGGCCGGTTTCAAAGCGCAAATACCTTGCGATATCGAGCCACCGACGAAAGACGAGATGGTTATCATGGTCTTTTGGTACAAAGACGGGAAGGAAGGCGAGCCAATATACAGTGTGGATGCCCGCGGTAGAGCCGTAGGTCAAGCAAAGCTTTGGTCGGATCCATATGTATTTGGGGAAAGAGCGACTATGAGGACAAACGTGGTGCCAGCTGAACTCGAGATCGATCCTTTGCAATCGACCGATGGAGGAGTATATACATGTAGAGTGGACTTTAAGGATAGCCCAACGAAGAATCAGAAGATCAACCTCACCGTTATAGGTGAGCTTAATCGATCCTGTCCTTATCACTTCCTTTTCCACTTTTCTTCCAATTTTCTTTTTCATACGATATAGGTCAAGTGTTTTGTTATTCTTCGTGAAAATTACAAACTCATTAACCCGAAGAATTCGAAAAGACCGCGATATTTCAAATATTTCGTAGAGGGAAAGTAGAGGAAAGTTTAGAAGAAGTAGTCTATTTAACTGGAAGAAGGAAAGTTGCTAAGTCGAATGGATCTCATTAATGAAGCGTAAAAGAGAACGAAGACGGGTCATCGCGTAACGAGTTTGACTAGCTTTCGGTTGGCGAAGGGCAACGCGATTTCGAATTAATTAATCGAACGCAGTAACCGTTCAACAGGTGTTGACCTCATCTGCGGCTAGCCGCATTTTCATTTTCTCGATTGGATCAGTCAAAGAGATGGCTAACTTTCCTTTCTAGTTTTATTAAAACGTTGAATCAACCAATGTTATTATGAATCGAGATAGTTGTTTGAAGATTTCTCATTGTTGGTTAAACTTTACTTTTTAATTTCAACGCTCACTCTTTTATTTAATTGATTTATATATTGTATTTCCAGTTTGATTATATACCCGTGTGATTTTAAAAGGGTTTAAAAATAAAATGCTTCTGTAATTCTTCGTTAACCTGTTAGTTCCATGAAAAAATAAATATTTTTGTTAACCTGACTGCGCCGATTAATCGTCGGCCCTTTTTTGTTTTTTTTTTTTTATCGAACAATAGTGCCATCAAAGAAACCGGTGATCTACATGGGCTCGAGTAAAGTTCTGGCGAAGATATTACAACCCTTTAACGAGGGTAGCGAGATGACGCTATTGTGCGAGGTGATCGGAGGCACGCCACCACCGAGGGTCACATGGTATTTTGAAGGAAAATTACTCGACGATACGTACACGTTAGAGCATGGAGACGTTACTATAAATCGTTTGGATGTATCGCGAGTTACAAGGGATTTTTTAAGGGCTAGGTTGATTTGCAGAGCGAGCAATACACAACTTATGTCTCCGTTAACATCCGAGATTATTCTCGACGTTAATCGTGAGTTTTTTTAATATCTCTATTGAATATCTTCTAGCTTGTAGAGTGTACAAATGATTTTCAAGATTTTTTATTTGTTTTCTATTTTTCTATCTTTTTTTGTCTTTTTTCTATCTTTTTTTTTTTTTTTTTTTTTTTCCTTTTTTTTTTTTTCCAGAATCATATGATTTGTAATTTCGTGCAATTCCGTGATATCTTTTGATATTTTTGCAGACTGGAATATCATTTTGAGAGACGAGTTAATATATTCGAGTTCTTTTTTTTATTTTAGTAAAACCATTAATAGTGAATATAACAAACAAACGAAATCACATATCGGCATTAAGAACGTACGAAATAGAATGTGCGAGTTCTGGTTCAAGACCGGAAGCCATTATAACTTGGTGGAAAGGGACGCATCAAGTGAAACATATGGCTAGAAATGTGAGTGCAATTGCTATTAAACTTTTACGTGAAATATCAGACGTTATCTATATAACGAATATTGTTTCGTCTTATACGAGCTTAGATACTGAGTTCTTCATAGTTTGCAGATAGTCCGAACATAACGAGAAGTGTGCTGAGTTATGTTCCTACGATCGAGGACGAAGGAAAGTATTTGACTTGTCGTGCCGAAAATCCTGTTGTACCTGACAGTGCCTTGGAAGATAGATGGCGATTGCTCGTTCATTGTAAGTGAAAATAAATTAATCATTAAACGTTGAATATTAATAAAATCGTCAACGGTAAGAAATATTATTATATCGTTATTAACTTATATTATTATTATTATTATTATTATTAAATATTATTTTATTTTTGTATCACTTTAGTGCGAATATATTTATAAATAGAGTAATTCTTTTCTTTTTCAATTCGACATAAGTGTTAATTGAGCGAACGGAGAAATGGAGTGGAAAAAAAATGTTTATGGTTAAGAATGATTTATATGTGTATAGAATGAAATTGAATGGCGCATAAGATGATTTCACGCGAGGAGAAAATATTTGTGGGACATTGGAGTTCAGTGGGATCGATTTATCGCGTTTGCGGCTTACAGACGCTCCAGTGGTCACGATCAAATTGGGCTCGAGTTTGCGGGCGAACGATATAAACGAGGGTGACGACGTCTACTTCGAGTGCGACGTCCGGGCCAATCCAAAAGCTTACAAGTTGGCCTGGTTCAAGGACGGCAAAGAATTACATCAGAACGCGACAGCCGGGATCATACTTCCTGGTGGTAATTCTTTGGTTTTGCAGAGTGTAACTAGAAGTTCGGCTGGCGAGTATTCGTGCATGGCTACCAATCTTGAAGGAAAATCTACCAGTAGACCAGTTACTTTAGAAATAATGTGTAAGTTGATCATTCAACAAAAATATTTAAAGCAATAAAAAGTGAACGTTAATTATTTTTATACGTATAAATTGATATCTTTATATTTAATGACTTTTTATATAATATTATTTGAAATAGTGAAGATTGTATTTAGATTTAGGGGAGATGAGTGGAATGATTTGAACGGCATATAATCTTATTATTTATTATAATAATAAATCTCATTCTGATTATTATTAATGATCGTTAATTGGATCGATCTAATCAAGATGAAAAAATGATTTTTTTTTAATATTTTAGATGCCCCAATTTGCAAAGAAGGCTCATCAACACAAGTGGTAGGCGCGTTAAAGCACGAGACGATATCTCTCGTTTGCGGTGTACAATCGAAACCACCTCCTACGACCTTTCAATGGACGTTCAACAACTCCGGCGAGCTGATGAACGTGCCGGCGAACCGATTCACGCAGGTCAAACCGTTGAGCCTCGTCACGAGCCATTGGCACGGCTCCAGAATGAATTACACGCCGTCGAACGACATGGACTATGGGACGATAGCTTGCTGGGCGAGAAATCGTATAGGGCTGCAGAAAACGCCCTGTCTTTTTCAGATCATTGTAGCTGGGAAGCCATACCCACTGCAGAATTGTACATACGTACAATCGACCGGAGCCTTCTCCTATCGAATGGGTAAGTGACCTGCTCTATCTTCCTATCATGTTGGCTACTAAGCCAAATTTATATAAATCGATATTTTTTCTTACATGCTAGCGATTAATAATTACCCATTATTTTCTTATATTTATCAATATGGTTAAACATTTACGATTAATTCTATATTATTTTTCATGGGATTTTATTTAATTTTTCATTCATCCTTTACAACATTATTTATGAATATGAATTGAATAGGTAAATTATGAATGAAGGTACTTCAATAACTTTAGCCTTCTAATATTTAATAAAAATCCGTCCTAATTTGTGTTAATTTGAAAAGTAGGTAATGCCTCTATATTGTGTTTAACATTAAAACGGTTATCGCGAATGTGAATTCTCTTGAAATTTGTCTTTTAGGACGTCTATTAAAGACGATAGGGTAGTTTAGCCAGTGAAAAACGCAAACAGTCGACCGAGAAATGTCTTTTCTCTTTTTCTTCTTTCTATTTCTCTGTATTTCTACTGCTGCTGCCACGTCACGTCGAAAGAAACGGTCGCACATCACTGACGTTTTTTCCGTAGAGTCAGCAGCGTTGTGTACGCTGCCGTTGTCGGATGAAAGAGCTGCCGCTCTGCTTGGAAGGGGAGCAGCTAAGTGCTGAGAAACAAGTGTTCGGATTTCGACGGCACAGCATTTTGCAATGTAGGTCAGGTGCTACCGGTTTCGTAACTTCGACTACCTCGCGATGTTCCCTCTTTGTTTCTTTACTCCCGAAGGATAAATACTTTTTAATAGTTTTGACGAATGCGCTCCCGGGAACGATGGGATTCACTCTTTTTTCTTTTTTTTTTTTATCGTACTATCTTCGAAATCTTACGAAAGGACAAGAAAAAAGAGAAAAAGAAAAGAAGAGAAAGAGAAAAAAGTCGTTAACGTCGATTTACACCTTTCTATCGAACGACGATAGTGAACGAGGAACTCTGTGTCTGTTCGAGAGTTTAAAAAGTATCCAGTGTGAACGCAGCGATATCGCTAGGCTTTATCAAGTTCCATTTGAATTTTTTTCGGATTTTAGGATTTTATATCATATAAAAAGTATGAACGATATATAAAAGCGATGGATTAAAGAAATAGACGATTCCTATGTCGAATCGAAAATGATAAATGATCATTCTAAATAAATGAGTTGATTCGTTTGGTTGTTCATGGATACCGACTAATACGTATTATCAAACTTCTAATTTTAATCCCATTACTTTTGAGTTCACTTCATTAACGTAAATTAGTCCATTTCGTTTTTGCCGTGATTAAACTGCAAGAGTTTTGTTGTCTCATGAGAATCGTCCGTGTAGATAAGCACGCGTCTATGTAAAACAGGACACGAAGACTTTAAAGCTACCGACCCGAGGGACGCCGATTGGTTGATCGTCAGATGCTCCGAGGGATTTGACGGTGGTCTGCCGTTGACTAATTACGAGTTGGAGGTTTACAGCGAGGATAACGTTTATCATGTAAATACTATATACTTGAATCACACGGATAGATCAACTGGCCCGGTCTTTGAGGTATCAGGATTGGAACCAGGTTGCAATTATAGGCTACATCTTTATGCCGTAAATGCAAAAGGTCGAAGCGATCCCGTCGTCCTTGAACCTGTTTCTCTTAAAGGAGTCGCCATGTATACAACAGGTGAGAAAAAAAAGAAACATAAAAAAGAAAACTGGATCCTTTTTCATCAATTATTTCCAACCTTTCCGATCCTTCCGATAATACAATTTTTTTAATGGCATAAAAAGACAGATACAAGATTTATGCCTTTTATCGTGAAACGAATGGAGATTTTGTATATATATATATATATATAAGAATTCTATATATATATCAGCGTGAACTGAATGATGTATTTGAAAGTGACATTTGTTAAGCTTTCTTCGAAGAAAAGACGATTATAATTGACAAATCTTCATTTAAAATCAATTCTTCGTATATATCTTCCTTTAAGATCTTTCTCAATCATTTGTCTTTTTTTACAATATTTATTTCTTACTTAAATATTTTCTAACTAATAATATTTATTTTTTAAAATATTTATTTAAGTATAAAGATTGACATCACTTCGTAATATCTTGATAATTGAGATCATAAATGACGTGTATAAATAAAATATATTATAATTTCGGATCCCTGTAGAGAAGTTGGCCTTTATTACATATATGTATGAATAATTAGTTATTTATTGCGGGAGTCTTAAAAGATTGACAGGGAGCAAAGTGTTATCGACAAAGTATGAAGTGTTATCTAACTTTAGACGATATATTCTAATATTAACATAAAGTTACAATTAAAAGATTCCATAAATTATATTGTCGATATCTTAATTATATTCAATCAATGTCTGACAATCGAGTATTTGAGTTTTGATAAATGTCATTACAGAGTATCAAAAAGAATATCGCTTTTAATTTCCATTCAGATAATTAAAAAAATGTCTTCTGTTGCGAGTGGCAAAGGTTAACGAATCATTTTAATAAGAAATAATGAGTATATTGTTGAATGAAGAGAGAGAGAAAGAGAGAGATAGAGAAAAGGACGTCAAGTCGTGCGTCGCTTGTAGCAACAGGATCGAGAACATCCTTCAACGTTCTTGTTTACTTTTGTTACTATTATACTCGTTTCCCTTTCTTTTCTCTCCTTTCTCTTTCTCATTACGAGGAAGAGTAATAGTGGAGAGGTAAAAATGAAAAAGAAAGAATTTTTCTTTCTTTTTTCTCCTCTCACGCGAGCCTCCTTCGGTAACATCCATCGTAAGGGCTGAATTAAAATCGCATAAACGAGCCGAGTAGCTCTCCTCATTCTCGGCCGCATTTATCGTCTTTAATTTCCATCCTCATGCGTAATTCATATCGGTTACGCGATACGATTCCGTTTTATGAGAAGGTACGCGTGTGCGAGTCCTTCTTTCAAGAGCATTCGCTCGCTCTTCGAGCCTCTTCTTGCTCGTTTTGCGTTCTCGATTGAATCGTGGCTTACCACCAATTGTGATCTTTTTTTTTCTTTTCTTTTTTTCTTTTCCTTTTTTTCTTAAATAGCCATAAAACTAGTTAATATGATAATATGTTCAACGTAAGCGAATATGAATGTAAAATGGTGTCACGACGATTATATTAACTGATATGCTTTCTAATTTTTTTTTTTTGTTAAGGAATATAAAGAGAAAATTTGTATTAAAATATTATTATTAGGGGAATAAAACGATTTAAGATAGATAAGTATATTTAACATTCGTAAAGCCATCTTTTTTCGTATTCTCAAAAAGAATCCTCTCAGAGGACATCGCGTATGTATAAACGAACGTATATATTTTTCATAGATACATACATACATACATATATACATACATACATACATATATACATACATACGTAGAAGTAGGTAAACACGTAGGAATCCTTCAGAAGAGGCTAACAAGCCACAGCGTTTTCTGAATTCCAAAAAGGTTATCGTTCTCCGCGAACCGGTTCTCCGTTTCCTCTTAATCTTCGCTTCCGGAATCTACCTGCGTTTCCTTCGTGATCCAATAACAGAGAGAAAAAGCGAATTCCGCTTACCGGACACGTCTGTCCGAGATCGGCAAGCGTTTGGACGAGAGAACCCTCTTTCTTCCTTTTCTTCTCCATCCTTTTCCTTTCTTCCTTCTCGTCCTTTTCGATAAGAAGAACGATCCTTTCGAAGACGAGCCAATCTTAGCTCACAGACTTTGCTTCGATTACGCTGCAGTCTTTTCCTCGCAACTCGCCGTGGGTACAAATTAGTCGCCAGTTTGATTTTTCGATTTCTCTTAGAGTCAATTCAAGAAAATCGTTTCGACGAAGAAAAAGAAGACGTAGAAGAAGAAGAAGAAAAAAGGGGAAAAAGAAAAAAAAGAAAAGAATTCGAACGAATCTTTCTAATCAACGTTAACTAAATATTCCTTAAATCCTTAGTGTTTTCTTTCTCTCTCTCTCCTTTTTTTTGTTTTTTATTTTTCTTTTATTTTTCTTTCTTTATAAATTCCGCTACGTTAATTATCAAACATCTATCTCAATACTATATTCTATGTGTAACTTAGTCTATTATTGATTTAATTCTTCCAAGGTCGTGGAACTTCCGAAGAAACTACAGATTACAGTCTATTGGTGGCTTGCTTTGCTGGCGGTATAACAGCGGTGTGCATCCTTATTTTTGGAATAACTTTAACTCTCTATCGTCGGAATCATCCGATGCAAGGTATAAAGACATTAACAGAAGTGGTTCAATATGAGAGTAAAGATAATCGAATGTTAGCAACAACTACTACTATGCCCGGTGTGGCCGTTGCTACGATGACAAATAATACTACTAGCAAGGACATAAGAGATGAGTTTAAAGAACGTAGCAGTGGCATGCCAACAGAATTACCCGACGACGATCCGGACTTGATACCAAACAAGCTCTTAGAGCAACGACCCGACATTTTCGAGCCAAACTATGCGCCAAGTGGAGCGAATAGAACGAAAGACTTTGGATGCCTCGAGGAGCTTGATTTTCCTTCGCCATCCTCGGTTCTACGAGCGAAGGATTCCTGGATCTACCCGAATGGTTACGTTGAGAGAGGAGGATCCGAAAGGAGCCTTAGTCCAGCTCGACCTAGCACGTTACCGGTTCATCGTACTCATGATATTTATACGAGGAGTCTTCGTGTTCAGGAAAGTTGTATATAAATGATTGACTAAAAATAGAAAGAAAGAGAAAGAGAGAGAGAGAGAGAGAGAGAGAGAGAGAGAGAGAGAGAATGAGTCAGTCTGTGTGCGTATGCCTGTATGGTAGAACCATTTTGACTATTTCAATCCTCGTACCATACGTTGTTCATTCGACGTTTGTACATAGAGACAATAAATATCGCTAAGGTTCATTGTCCTATCCCTTTTATCGCGTCTTTATCCCAATGCCCTGTTTCTTCTTCAGTCCTTCCTTTTAGAATTTAGGATAATTGTTCAAAGAAGCTAATATCACTTCCCGAAGGATCGCGTTTGTAAATAGACAATAAATCTCTCGTCGTTTAAGATTCCTCGTATTTATAATACCTTTGATTTTCGATTTTTCGATACACGTTTCCCAATTGTCGCCTCAATATGGAAAAATTAAAAAACAGTTTATTGGATTCATAAGGATTTTATGGACTGGTATCACATTCGTTTTTCACTTCATTTTTCAGCTCCTCGAGAGTTTATGTAAACGTTTGTATATATGGATAATAAATCTCGTTGTGTAATAATTTCTTAGGATCCATTATTAATTATCCCAATGTTTTAAAACGAACGATAATTTTTGACTATTTCATTATTACTTTGAAACATGATTATTAATGATATATGAAAGCTCATATATCATTAATTATTTGAGATATTTCTGTTCTCTTTTTTCTTTAATTGGATTGAATTTAAATTAAAAACAAATTAAATACGATATCTGAGCGTATTTTCGTTATGAAAATAGATTATGTTTTTGAGGTAAATTATTAATTTTAGTCGAAATCAAATATAGAGATTGCTATATCAAACGAATTAATTTTGCTTATTTTATATATTTTTATAATTCATTTTACATTTACATATAATTATAATTTATGTAATCTATATTGGAATGTATTTAATTTCAAACGAAATTGTAAATATTAATTTCTTAAAACGATCAATTCTTATATGAAACGAGAATCACATGAAATGATCATTTTGAGAATCAAACCAAAATCCGTGACGTTACGAAGGTACATCCGATCAAGAAATTCCGTTGACGGGAATATTTTTTGCTTTTTGCAAGTAGTCGTTGATTTTCAACGAACGGTTTGCTCTGCCGACGGATTCGCCGATAAGCCGCTTATCGTCGTTTCGACGCTCGAAAGGTCCACGTCGATAGTCGCTTTGGTGAGCCAGCCAAGAGCCGACTGGACGTCAAACGGCGTTCGCACGACGAAAACGACGGAAACGTCGTGGCTGGGAGCTTTCTCGCGTGCAAACACACTGTGTTGTCCAGTCCGATAAATCACATCGTTAGGACAACGGCTGTTTCGACCCATCGAATTTCTCCTTTCGCTTGCAACGGAAATAACCTGCTAGCAAGCCAAAGGGTCTTATAGAGAAAGGAAAATGTACTTGCTGTACGTGATAACAAGAAAGAAAAACAAAAATCTGTCTGAACGGATTTACAATTAATTAATTGACGCAGCATCATTTCTTATTATGCACACTTCATTCAATTCATTTTTTTTTTTTTTATAATATTCAATTTTAATTTCTTTTCAAATTCTATCTGAATGGTTATTGTACGTAATTTAATTGTATACATTGTGTATTGTATATTTTTTTCGTATACAATATACACGTCGATCTAAAAATCTTAAAATCGTGTTTTTTTTTTTTTTGTTTTTTTTTTCTTAAAGCAATTGTTCTAATTTTCACTGTAAGCTATCGTTTTTGCACTCAATGAAAATATTTATAATATACTTGTAATATTATTGAAATATTCTTTTTAATAATTTTGTCTAAAGACTATTCTTTCGATGTACGAAAGAACGAAATTTATTTATTTATATGGATTTGGATGAATTTTTGAACGATCTTTGAAAGAGTTTCAATATATATATATAACTATTGTAATTATATGGAATCGTGAATGATCGTTAATCCTGTTAGAAAATTTATTTTATATTTGTAAGTAGAATTTTACGAGATAAACTTAGTAGCAATTCTATAATTATTAAGGTGAGTGTATAATCGATTTATTAATGGAAATTCACACATATCAATATGAGTAATATGATAATTTTTTTTCCTTTTAAGAAAGTAATATTTTTTACGCGATAAGAATATTTTTGAGGTAACATTGAAACTATTCCATTCATTTATTTTTATTATAGCAACCGGCATGGCTGTTTGTACGATTTGTCAAAATTATTCGTACGAGATGTTGGAAGGCTTGAAAGTAAAAGATATTTTTCGTTAAAATCAAAATGCGTCGAAAGATACCCCCAGAGCGTTACACCAACATTAAGAGAATTTCGTCGAAATCGAAAAAAAAGGCGGGTAAGTATGAAATATTTGTTAATCGACATTTATTAACCTAAAATATGTCAATGTTTTTGACGTAATAATTAATTGTATCATTGTGTAATACATATTCAATTCCGAAGAAAAGAATCATAGAGTTTTGATAGACTTCAAACTGCAATATTAATTTTTACATAAATTTTGTGACTCATTTAATGTTTATTAAAAAATGTAAGGAAAGTCGTTAATCTCTTTTAGTATTTTAAAGTACTACCTTTGAGAAAGAAAAATATTCGACGAGATTTCTGAAAAGAAGAATACGATATAGGATGTGCCGGTCGTATCTAAAAAAAGAAAAGAAAAAAAAAAAAAAAGATAGAAAGAAAAGAATATTAAAAAAAGATTAATAAGTCAAAAGAGAAAAATTAAAAATTAAAAGAATTAAAAAATTAACAAAATTAAGAGACGAAAAAAAATGATCGTGAGGTGCTTATTCCGTTGAGATTTAGCTTTTTATTTCATTTTTTTTTTCTCGTTGAGCACTCTTTTCGTCATCGAGCTGCAACGAAAACGTACAGGAGATTACTTTTTGAAGAAAATGGTGTGGTTCCACAAGAAGAGTGCTAGTAGAGAAAGTGAAGAATCATCACGAGCATTTGTAAAAGACAAATTGCTTAGCGCACTTTACGAGATGAGCTACATCGACGTCAGATCGATAAAAGACCATCGAGTATCTAGAAAAGATATGAAATGTTAACATAGTGATGTCATTCGAATATTTTTCTTATTTTTTTTTTTATAGATAAATGAATCATACTTTTTCTGCGAAATTTTCTTATAAAATTTTATAAGTTTATCAGAGGATTGAAAATTATATAAAAACAATTATTTTTAGGTGTACGTTACGTAGATATAAATGTATATATATGAGTATACATATATATATATATATATATGTATATGAATCTTCACAGATCAATACATTATTGATCATATGTATATTAAAGAAAAGTAATTTTCTTTTGTGTCATATTATATAGCACATCGTTGTTTTATATTTCGAATTAAAAGTAAATTGATGAAAACTCGGAGAAAACGTCTACGTGTAGATTGTCATTCTATCTAAATGTCTACGTGTAGACAGGATGAGAAGATGATTTTTTCATCATACGAAGTAAAGTAAAAAGAAAAGATTTCGTCGAGCGTTCCCACAGTTTTTTCTTTCTTTCTCTTTCGTTACGTTTCACTTTAACCATCGAAATTTTACTTTGAAACACTTCCTACATTTTTTCTTTTCTTTTTTTTTTTTTTTTTTTGTATTATTCTTTTATGTATCTTTTTTTCGTTGCATTGGCAAATTTATGAAAGAGAAATGAAAGTAGATATACAGCGACACATCCTATCGGTTCACGAGATATTTTAAAGATTTATATATTATACTTACTATACTAGTTATAATCGAGATATTAGTTTCTAACTTTTCGAAACTCAAAGAGAACACATATATAATAAATCTGTGTACTTTACTGTATAATCACGTGATAGAATTTTTGAAAAAAATCAAAGTTCGAAATATTCTACCTATTCAGCTATTAATATACTATACAGAAGGATTCAATAACACTTTGTATTATATTATATTAAAGATAAAAAGAAAGAGAGAGAGAGAGAGAGAGAGAGAGAGAAAACTAAAAGACTAAATTTAATAAAACGAAGTAATTATATTCAGAAAATTTACAACGAGCTTCGTCGAAAGATCGAAAGAACGCAGTGATTTTTAATGATTGAACATTTTCAATGATGCGTTTTGTGAAAAAAATTTTTGCTTATATATGTTATCCTCTTGAACCCGATCATATTCGAGGATTTATCGAAATTTTCCAAATTTACGTAAAATTTTCCAAATATTATGGAAAATGAAGAATGTTTAAAAGGGAAGAGAATATCAATCGAAAAAATTTGATTCGAATTTAAGTTAGAGGAAAGAAAAAAGCAAGATGTCTATTCAACTTGATCAAAATGAATATTTAAAGAATTTAATAATAATCAGGCTATGAAAGTGATTAGCTTCGTTAAATATATTAGTGATAATATTAGAGAAAAAAAAACATTGCGAACATTGTAATATATTTTTTAATTAGTTATGTATATATATATATATATATATATATATATATATATATATATATCGGTTGTGATTGTAGTATTTTTAATAATTCGATTGTTACTTTTATGTTATTGAACGGAGTATAGTACCATAATTCTATTTTTCATTTTTCTTTGACATACCAGTAAATGGAAATTACGTTTTGTCGAGAAGTGCCGAAGCTGTACTGTCAACTATCGTTGAGGGAATCCTTGATGAATCATTGGAAGACGCGAAAAATATGGCAATTATGTCTGATAAGAATTGCGTGACCTGCGAGGAAATGGAAAAGGCCTTGAAGAAGCTTTGCTTACGATTAAACGATCATTTCGTTATTAGTAAGAGCAAGCACAATTTTTCTATAACTGAAACAAATCTATCGATCAATTGATTCTCATTGATAAATCCATTTATCGTTGATTCATCATATTAATCCATTTATATTATATCTGTATTTCGATTGGAAACAATTAAAAATGTTATATTCTTCTGTCAAACACGTCATTCTTTTCTTGAAATCATATCAAAGATTTATGTATATGTATCTATTGAAGCATTTTACAGAGATATATTACAACGATCAATTACAATAGATATTCAAGTTAGGAAAGGGTTCGGTACGAAGAACAAACTGGATGTAACGAATGTTTTCTCTCTTTCTCTCTCTATCTATCTATCTATCTCTCTCTATCTCTTGAATTTTAGGATTTAAAGCGGATTTTCGATCGCAATGGATGGCATTGCTGTGGTCCGACGATACAAAGCCTTCCTGTTACAACTGGCTGTCATTCTCGTTCTTTTGGATTTTTCGTTTTATACCGAGTGTCTCATTTAAAATGATACGGTCAAATATCTCCGATTCTATCTGTTTTATAAACAAATGTTTCGAATAAAAGTTGTTAGTTTTTTGAGAGTGAAATGCAATATTTATTGCAGCTATTTCGTAAAGGCCGCAGTTATAACAATTTTTTTTTTTTTTTTTTGGTGGAAATCAATATTTTATATCTAACAAAAGTTGTAGAGAATATTAATACGAATCCAACGAGCACCTGTAGTTTATTTTTTAGATAGACGACTAGACAGTTTTCAGACATATATTACTTCCTCGAATATTTTCTTTTCGTCATCTTAATTATTCATGAATTAAGTAAAAAATAGGTGGTGTATATTACGTGAAAAATATTGATGAATATAACAATGTGTATATGAGAATGTGTAGATCTTTCTTAATTGTTTGATAATGTGTACGAGTGCATGCGTATGTGCGTGTGTGTGTGTGTGTGTATGTATGTGATTGTAAATTGCTATTATCATAGGAAAAGATATTAAAAATAAGAGATACATTGTAGATATAACGTATATAGGGAGTTAAATAAAAATCTTAAACTATGTTCAGAATTTAGAAAATATACAATAGTTATTAAGTTGAGTCAAAAACGTCTAATCAATATAGTTTGAAAAATTGATTTTAATAAAGTTATAAGAGATTTTTAGCGTTTCGATTTCTGGTGACTCAATCGATTTTATTCATCGTATGATTTTGTATTAATTTTTTAAATATCAATAAAATTTATCTTAAGATACTTTTAATTTATATTTTAAATATTAGAAAATAATGAGAAATCATTATCGTTTTTCTATAGATATTTAAATGATAATCTTTTCAAACTGTCTCGTAGGATTTATTATTTAATCAAATAGGCCTATTAGATATAGTTAATTATAAATTTCTAAATAGTTAAGTAATTCTTAGTGTAATTCAACGATTTTATTTGTGGGTTGAAAGTTTGTAGTTTCTATTTGTAGATACAAATGCTGGAAGTGTTTTATGCAATCGCTATAACGAAAAGCGTTCGCTAGCTATAACTTTTGATAGAAATAGTATTTGTCAATTCTCTTTGAAGTTCTGTATATGACATTCCCTGTGTGTGTGCGTGTGTGTGTATGCGTATAAACTTTTTTCGACTATAGTAACAAATTTTCAAAACCAAATCTAACAAAGTTTTATACGTAGGCTATATACTATAGTGAAAATTCGTGTATATAATTTTCAAGTAAATTGCCGAAAAACTTTCAAAATGGTATCTATTTTATTATAAACATTTTAATGTTAAATATTCATGAAATGGCCGAATGGATTTTATCGATATTTCATAAGAAATATTTTTGAAATGCGAAGATATTTTATTTTTAATTTCGAATAAATTACTTGATTATTTTCAAAAATAAAAAATTTTATAATAAATATTTTAATATTAAAATATGAAGAATATTGATGGTCGAACCTAATGCATAAAAAACAAGCATAAAAGCAGTATGATCTCTTCAGCCTTTGAAGATGCGAAAATGTGAAGTTTTTTCACTGTGGTTCAGGGGGCGTAGTTCTCTGGCCTGACCGGACGCTGGAGGCCACTTTATATATATATATATATACATATAGATATATAGATATAGATATATATATATATATATATATATATATATACATATATATGTAAAGTATACTATCAGATGGATACAATCAACGGCTTGCATATATAGAAATAGAAACGCGAATGGAAACATTTTTTCCATATAGCCAGGTGAAAGAATGGAGCAAACAAAAAGAAGAAAGGGACGGACGACGATAATCAATCGAAAAATGATTTTGGACGATGAAACGTAACGGTGTGTACCATGCTATAAATCTTCGAACCTACCGATTAAACAGATACCACCGACCGTCCATTTTAAAGCACGAATACCCAACTATTTTCAGGAACGTGGAGTACAAAATATATTGGCGTTTTAGGTAAAACGAACATATCTAGAGTTTCCCCATTTTAATCGATCCAACCGAATATTATTGCAATTGTTAGCGAAAAAAAAGTTTAGATAAATTTTAAAAAATTTCAATATAATATTGCAGTTGTTTCGAGTAACAAATCAAAAGATTCGATCGATATTCAAATAATTATTACGCATTTACATTTTTTAATTTTATTTTGTATGTGAACGTGTATATTCAAATGTATTATCTCCCATATAAAGAATTGTATATTTCGAATAAGTTCGAAGTTATCGTGCAGGAGAACAATTTAAATTGGTATATTTTCGTTTCGCTTTTCTTTTTACACTGTGAGGTAATAAGTTTATGGAATAGTTGGAATTCTGAATAGAGCCAAAAGATTCGAATAGGAAAAAGGCAAGCCGTGTCATGGCAACGAAAGAATAGTACTAACAATAAGAATAGTCTACTTGAATCTAAACGAAGGAAAAACTCACTCCCGTCTGTTCGCTTACAGCCCCAAGGCTTTGCTATTATGAAACGGCCAACTATTGTGTAGTTTGCGGTAACCAAGAGGACATTTTTCTTTCTCTCTCTTTCTCCATCTCTTTGTCTTTTTCTTTATTAATCTTTTTCTTTGATTACATAAACAAATTTATTTTTGGATTTTGTTATTTAATTTAAAATTATTTGTATTCGAAAGTATGAACCATTAAATGATATAATACTGATGTAATATCATAAAATCCATTTTGTTATTTCTCGAAGTTATCTACGTATTGATCTAATCGTAAATCCACAGGTACGTCTTCGGCTTCTTCAGGAAAAAAATAGAATTATTTGATTAATGTATGTGTGGTACATGGTATTTGTGTTTTATCATTCTTTTCCGATTCCTCATCTGATAAAGATATATATTTCAATGCGACATGTTGGGCAACGAAAGTGAATAAAGTTAATATGTCGTACTTTCTTCCATATCTTTTAAATATCGTATAAAGTTCTTCGATATACCAGGATCCTTTATCTCTTCTATATGCACAATGACCTAATTGATGAAATGTTTGATTTATTTTTAATAATGATTAATAATACAGTTCTACCAAGTTATAATCGCTTACCTGCTATGGTTGCTTATCCGATTAAGAAATCTGGTTCATTTGGTGTAAGAAACATTTCCAAATCTTTTTAGGTCAATTTGAAATTGATTATGTCAGTTGTACTATTGCAATTAGGCGGTAATTCATTTTGATGATGTGTTTCACTTCGATATTCCAAATTGATACCAGAATCAGTATCATTACCTCGGCAAGCTTGTATAAAAAATAGTTTCGGTTTTCCTTTGAGAGAGGAACATTTAGTTTCTGTAAACTTAAACCAAAGTTTGCAAACATCATATTCGTCATCATATGAGCGAAGTATACCTGAATCACCATGTGACATTACAATGATTATGAGACAATCATTATTAGAATGATCCATGCGTGAGATTGTAAAAAGAAGTGTTTTGATAATTCTAATATAATTACGTAGTATAAAACACGTAGTGGATATTTAATTGGCATAAAATGAGGTTTAAAATTTATAAGATTCAATACTTCAAGACACAATTTACACGTAATCCGCACGTAATTCTTACTTTTATAAAATCTTTTATCTGATTATGATTCACGTCTATTTATATCGATACAATGTATCGCCAAGTTAAATATTTTACTTATCGTGTAGATAAGATAAATGTAAATAGTGATTGAAAAAAAAAATATATATCCAAATAAAATATATTAAACAGTTTATTTAATAAGATTACCTTCAGACAATGTTCTGAATATTTCCTGTTTTCGATAATCCTTACAAATCTTTACTTTGAAACCAAATTCTGTTAGTAAAGTTTTCATTTTTTTTGCGATCTGATTTATTTCCTACCCGTAGATTGCCACGTCTTAGGAACTTATAGTGAGAAAAAATAATAGCTAAGCCACGGTTCTCACCATTCATTGGATAGAATTTTTTTATTTGCATTTTCCTGTTTTAAAATATCGTGATAAGAATCTAATTCATTAGAAGAAGTAAAGTTTTGTTTAATACATACGGTAATTCATTATTCAAACACACATTATATCCTAATACCGATAATATCCAAACATTCTACTAATCAAATATTCTATTATCCAAACTTTATATTATCTTTAATCACAACAATGTAATCAGACACTATTATGATACTTATAACTTCAGTGGAAATAAAATTTCATTTGAAATTGACATTGGAGATGTTAGTATATGGTATAATGACTTTAAATGTTTCAACTATTAAAACGAAAAACTATAGAACTTAGAAAAGTTATATTATTACGTTATTATATAGATAAGTGATAAATACGATAAAAAATGATGTCATGAGAGTGACTTTAAAGTGATAAAAACTATACGAGAAGGCTATTATTAACAATATTTTAGATAATAAATATTGAAATAGTAGAGGAATGCAATGAAAGTAACAATGAAGATGTGTATTTTCACTTTGAAGCATATAAGGCATTAAAAAAAAGACCAATGTTTTTAAATTAAGAAAAGTCTGTATTCCATTATCTGAAAATTCCATTATCCGAACGGTCTTATTTCCCTATTAGTTCGTATAATGAAGGTTATATAACAATTAAAATTATTTTTTAATCCTTTCAAATATTGAAATCGATAAATTTAATCTCACCTAGGATCGGCATCGGACAAATCTGAATCCTTCTTTAATTCGTCGTCGATATTCATTTTTGCAGATACTTAAAGAGAGAGAGAGAGAGAAAAAAGAGAGAGAGAGAGACAGAGAGACAGACAGACAGACAGACAGATAGGCAGACAGACAGACAGACAGACAGATAGGCAGGCAGACAGACAGACAGACAGACAGATAGGCAGACAGACAGACAGACAGACAGATAGGCAGACAGACAGACAGACAGACAGATAGGCAGACAGACAGACAGACAGACAGATAGGCAGACAGACAGACAGACAGACAGACAGATAGACAGAGAGTCAGAGAGAAATAAAGAAAGAATGAAAAAAACAAGTTGTTTTTATAATTTCTATGCAACGATTACTCTTTGCGATAACATTTTCTACTTTACCGTTCTTCAACTATCGCTTGAAATGGCTTATCTATCTTCTCTGGTTATAACCAATCAAAACCGATAACCTTCCTTATTCCATAATCTTCCTTCCTCTATGCATTTATCAATTGTGATATTGCAAGTGATAAAGTACATTTTGTTACTCGCGAACAACAATATTTTGTTAATTCTAAATTCAATATTTTTCGATTAAATTAATTAATCTTTGCAAGAATATAGATTTATTTGGTCTATTTATTTCATAAATCAGATAGTAGAGAAATCGTTAAAAAAAGTGAGGATAATAAAATGGATAAAAGTTAAAAGAAAAATTATATTTGGAATATGTAAGTTTGGATTACATACTCACACACACACACACAGAGAAAGAGAAAAAGAGAGAGAGAGAGAGAGAGAGAGAGAGAGAGAGAGAGAGAAGTTTGGATTAGAGAAAGAGACAAAGAGAAAGGGAGAGAGAGAAAAAGAAGTGTGCATCCCGAAATGGACGCACAGTAATGTCATCCTTATGCCGCATGCATAATGCAGTGAGACACATGGAAAAATGCTCGCTTGTAGAGAAGACGGTACGGTGAGTCTTTGCCTTTACAATGCGGTCAACAGTTTTCCAGCCGGACATACCACAGCGATGAAATTAAAACGAAAGCGGAAATACACGTAAAACGCGTAGACGAGACGTCTGACTGTCCGCGTTCTTTCTCGGTCGAGCACGCTTGCAAACTCACTACTGTGGTAAACTCGTGGTTAAGAGATGATATATCTTAGGATAATCTTTTTCTCTTTTTTTCCTCTTATCGAATAAAAATGAATGATCATAAATTATTTAATGTATTTCATATATCGATGGTAATAATAATAATGATAATAATAATAATTAAAAAAGAAAAAAAAAAAAGAATAAAGAAAAAAAATAGGATACTACGTTATTAATGGTATCATTCTTTTTTTATCACGTCTCCATAATTTAAATTTGTTTCGTATTAATAATTAATGAATGAATTGTTGATATAAGTTCAGCGTATACGACATTCGTGATCCGATCTTTCATGTTATTTGTCGATTCGATGAATAGTGTAAGAAGAATAGGAGTTGCGTGCCTAGTCATGTCCCTAGAGAAGAGAAAAGAACGAATAGTCAACGTTGTATTGTAGATAGTAGCTTAAAGAGTGCTTCAAGAAGCGAGCTACGAGGTAAGCCTGCTTTACTTGGTGATAGTCGAACGTGCTGCTCGACTGTCCACTTCTTAGGATCACGTATCCTCGATGGCTCACGTTCACGACTTACAGTTTCCACACGATCGCCAGGGTATCCCAGATATGGCTAGCTTCTTCTCACTGAAAGCAACGATCTTCGAACTTTAAAGGTCCAACTCTGTAGCATCCTATTCTCTCTCTTTCTCTCTCTCTCTCTCTCTCTCTCTCTCTGCATTACGAAATCGTTCTCGCGTATTTCCTGGAATTTCAATTCGACCGATTCGCGATTCATGCCGATAATCGGTACTCAGGGAAACGTTTGGAGTATTGGAAAACCGCTTGTCTAGACTTCCGACCGAATGTTTTCGTATTAGTATTGCTATTTTTCTTTTTTTTTTTTGTTTTTTTGTTTTTTTTTTTTTCTTTTTTATATCGACGATACCGATATTTTTCAAATGATCAATGTACAAAGAGTACGTTTATTTATTTGAAAATTTGAAATATTTGGAATAAATGGAAGAATTGTGAAGGCAAAAATGCATACAGATCTTTTCATAAATTCTAGGGAATAATGAAAGAATTCGCTAAAAAGAAAAATTTTGAAGGGGAATAATGTCCAATTAATCAGATAACACAGTTTACTTTGTATAATATTCACATGCTCGCTTAAATAGCAACATGTTTCAAAGAGCCTCGTCACTCGTATATTTCACAGTGAGAGATATTTTCCTGTAGCGAGTTGTCCTTTTGAAGATATAAGAAGCACGAAACTAGGTACGCATACTACAACGTCCTCATTTCCTTTGTTATTCAGAAAATTATGAATTTTCATCCAGTGCATTTTAATGCGAAAATCTTTCTCTTATATTATTCAATATTATAATGTTCCTGTTACAGTCACAACGGGGACGTACTTTGATCGTTTTAATTTAATTATTATATTTTGGTATAACATTACCTTATCTCGACGATTACAAAAATAATTGTATTCAACCAGGAACTTCTATATTCGTCGGTATTATTTAAGAACAAGCAGACATAACAATTACCAATTTTGCAATACATATGTCCTACATAGAAACGGATTAGTACGAATGGTTTTTGGATGCGGCAAACGCATAATGACGCTCGCCGGTACGGTTCATTTAGTCGCGGTAACGATTTCACGGATCTCCGTGGCACATCACAGCGTAATGCTTTTAGCGACGGACGGTAAACTCTTTATTTCCGCGTGATATACGAGCGGATTCCACTGTTCTCCGAGCGGATTAAACGAGCTGGCTCGACTGCGTCGTCAATGGACTTCGTTTCGAGAGTCCTTTCATTATCCTGGAAAGAGGAGGTGAGTCGTTGAGATAGTAGTAGTAGTAGTAGTAGTAGTAGTAGTAGTAGTAGTAGTGACAGTGATAGTAGTAGTGGTAGTAGTAGTGGTGGTAGTGGTGGTACTATCGTTGAAAGAGGTGAAGAGAAGAGATAGGAAGAAGACGGGACGATCGGTAAAGGGTGGAAAGAGAAAGAGTAGAATCGACGAGCTGAGAGAGAAAGGACGAAAAGAGCAGACAACCGGGTGGAAAAACGAAGAGAATGAGCGCGCGCACGAGAGAGAGAGAGAGAGAGAGAGAAAGAGGCAAGGAAAGAGTGAAAGAGAGATGGAGAGGGAGAGGATGGTTAGAGGGATGGGTGGGCATTAGAAGAAACAAAAGGGGTATTTTCGTCGCGGTGAGAGGAACCCAAATGGAGAGAAGCGGACTTTTCTCTTCTCGTACTACTCCCTACCTACTCTTCTCCCACCCTTCCACATATCCTTTCGCCTAGCCTAACCCTTTATGTCTGCGGTCTCCAAGGATTAATGTCGCGCGGCACACTGCCAAAAATAGAATGGCTGACCCGCCGAATATACCTACCCGACTTTAAAACGTGACCATCGGCTCGCGTGAACGATAATAATGTCTGAATACGTAGCTTTCAAATTTGACGAGTTGAAAGAAAGTTTGATAAATGAAAATCTTTTTTAAAGAAATATTGCAATTATATTAATCATTATAACCTCGATATTATTATATACAAGTATTTTAAATATTTTTCTTATATCTTTTAAATGATCGTACAACCGGAAGATTTCGACGTGAGTTTGGAACAATAAACGGTGACACAGTGGTTCGCTCGTAAACCATCATCCCCGTCGTCTCGTGTAAACGTCCTGACGTCGCTTTTAGCTGTCGTGCACGTGTCTGGCCGTGCGAAATAAAGTGTAGGTACGCGTTTGCTCCTCTCCACTCTTTTCTCCTCCTCTCTGCTCTTACCCTTCCCGCGTAAATATTTAGAGGCGTTTTCCCTGTAGGGAGAAAAAAAAGAGTAACGGAGGAAACGCTGTCAGCAAGGTAGAACGGTGGTTGCGACGTTACCTCTCTCTCCCTCTCCCATCCTCTCACTCTCCCCCTCTCTCTCTCTCTCTCTCTCTCTCTCTCACTCTTTCTTTCGGGGGTTGGATCCCAACGAACACGTGTGCACGACACGTTGGCCTGCCTGCTCTCATGCATTCATTATTTTCTCGTCGGCGAGGACAAGGACGAAGAGGAGGATACTGACGAGGAGGAAGAGAACGACGATGGTGGCCGTTTGGGCCGCGTGCGATGCTTCTAAATTATTTTAAACCGTTGTACGTACTGGCACGATATAACGGAGACACATATCCGAGCCGAGTCCGATGGCGGACTCGCGAGCATTAAAAAATGTGCGCGCAGGTGTCGTCGGAGGATATATGGTTGGCCCTGTCAAAACCACAGGAATGGAGGCAAGCGAGTTCTCTAGCAACGTGTTCCACGACCTATGTCTTTGCAATATAGTATTTGCCTGTTTATTTATGTAAGCTCGTGATATAGTCACATGTAATTTGATAGATTAATAAGACTTTGATGAATGAATAATTATGCTCAGGTGAAATTAATTCGCGTTAACCGAATGGTTTTCAACTTATCGTAGAATTTAATTATCCGTACATTTCATGATTCGAAGTAATTATATTTTGATGATAGGAATTGTTAATTAAATGATCATACTTTTCATTTTGTTTTCATATTGGCTATGACATTAATGTAATATTTTATGATATCTTTGAAAATCTGTTCGGGTTTGGATTGATCGAATGATTAATTTATTCATAGAAAATTTCTCGGTCGAATTTCGATATAGATAATTCTTACGTATTTCATAATATCTATGATCGTAACACAATTTCTCCTATTCCAAAGTTGTAATAAAAAGAGGCTAAAGAGGAGTTGTGGTTAAAGGTAAAAGAAGAAAATATATCGTACGTGACGTTATTACAATAAGGTCGACGATTTGTAGGATAGGATGGAGAAAGATAGATGGATAGATAGAGTGGAGAGGAAAGAGAGAGAAAAGAGAGGAAGAGAGAAAGAGAGAGAGAGAGAGAGAGAGAGAGAGAGAGAGAGAGAGAGAAAGGAACAAAAGCGTAAGAGAGAATAATAGAAGATGAAGGACGATGGTGCGAGGTCGAGCAGGTCTAGAATGAGGAGGTTGAGAAGGGACGAGGAGGGGATGAAGAGGCAAAGTCACGGACCAAGAGAGATAAGACCATAGTTCTTCGAGTTGAAGCTGTAACGGCCGCGGAACTAAAAGTTCCTTCTGATATCAGTTACCGCGTAGAAAGTAAGGTGGTACCTTGGCAACCTCTTCCCTCTTCGCTAACTATAACTCGAAAACGTCCGAGGAGTTCGCTACAAGTTATTTTATTAAATGCACGAGCTGCTAGGAAAAGCTAGATACGGTTGCTAGATATCGACGGTCTTTGAAAATTCGTGCATACTTTCTATTTCTTAGGGATTCACTGAATACCAATATATTTTATTGAAGTAGAAAACCATTCGGGCGTCTTGGTATTCAAGTCTGGTATTCAGATCGATGTTATCCTACTTTAAACCATGTCATCTTTGCATCTTCTACCTTCTAGGGTGTGGTTTTACAGCAATTAGTCCCAACTGGGATTCAGGGTCAAGGTCTTAATATTCTAATACTCTCTGGGAGGTCCAATGTATTCATTATTCACCTCTCTCAAACCGAGAAATACGAATGTCGTTACCGAGTTGCCGTTATCCTGCATTGTCCTTTCAGCGAAACTACGACAAGACTTATCTTAATTAATTCTTGCGACTGATATTAATCAACTAGGATCGTTGCGTTCGAGTTATATAAGATTAGTTTGAGTTCTTAATGCATAAATAATTTTATCATGGAAATTTCGATTTTTGTTTTTCCTTTTTTTTATTCTTTTTATATATATATATATATATATATATATATATATATATATATATATAATCACTTCTTTATCAAGTAAAATGTAATGAAACGTAGTAAAATGTATGATTCTTGAAAGAAAAATCTGTTTACTTTTTAATCAACAGAAAGTGAGAAAACGTGCTATTTGTGTACGGTTACTTTGAAAAATGTGAAACATGTATACGGTCACGTTTACGATACGAACGCACTTTTAAACCATCCAGTCTATTTTTCAGCCCTCTCGCTTTCTCTATTTCTCTTTCTTTCTTTCTCCCTCTCTCTCTCTCTCTCTCTCGTTGCCTTGGAGATCAGAGAAGGCTAAAGAAATCCCCAAGTAACGGAGTTTACGAGGGTAGAAGAAAAAGTAAGGAGTATAATCGAGGCCAGACGAGAGGGTGGAACTCGCGAGTGCTCTTAACATTCGTTTTTTAGTCGCCGTTCGAAGGTACCAAACCCAAAGAAGAGGAAGAAGAAGAAGGGTTGTTGGTGGGGGAGAATGAAAAAAAGTGTGAGAAGAGTAGAAGATGGTGGTTTAAAACGTGACTGATCGAAATGAATCAACGCTGAAACACGACGAAACGACGAGCGAAATGGGGAAATGGATGGTTCCGTTGTAGGCTCCATTCATTACCGTCATCGTTACCGCGAGTGGTTGGCCCGTTTTTTTACGAAACTAATTGAATGCAGTGCTCCGTTACGAACAATACGTAAATTACCAGCAAAATTATTGTCCACCATTCGTATACCGAGTATCGACTATTAAGCAAACAATAACTCCGCGTCGATTTGGTAAAACAGTAGGTTCGTTATGGTACTAATTAGGTGTACTACCCGAACCTCCATCATCTTCTATTCTTTTTACATCATTCCTCTCTTACTCTTGAAGTATACCTTTTTTTCTCTCTCTTTTTTTTTTTTTTTTATTCATGAAATACGTACGTACGTATTTACCAACTTCTTTTCGCATATCCACTTATTTATCATATTAACATCCTATATTTGGTATAATGAATAAATGAACAACGTTATTTTCTCTTTTTATTTTACGATCCTTTTCTCCTTTTATTAATTGAATACTATCAAATATAATTATCTACGAAATCTATTAACATGAAAATTTTTTGCAAGTACTCTTATCTTATGATTTCTAATAAGTAAAGAGAATGTTCTTTTTCAATCTCAAACAAATTTTATATGATGGAATTTGTTCATAAAATTGTCGATACTCATGATCGATGTACGGTTGCACACACGTCAGAATATTTTCGTGTTATCGGGAATAGCTATATGGAATAGAACGTTGCACTCCCTATGGTTTTGGTAAATAATTTTGTTTTTGATGAGGTTTATTCGCTTTATCAACAGCTGTTAGTGAACAATTCAGATTGACGAATTTAAGGTTCTATTAAACGTGTCAAAGGATTTGATTTACTATGAATATCGTATATTGGTATTATGCGTATTAATATTGATGGAGAAATAATGATTATTATGTATGGTCTATTTGTGACGTAATATATAATATAAAGTTTTTCATTCGAATCGATTAATATAAACAATATGGAAATTGTTATTAAAATAATAAAAATATTCATTGAATATTTCATTATAATTATATTTAACATTGATCATGGTCTGAAATGCAAACATCTGTTGGTACCATCAATAATTTTAGAAAATAAATCTTAATTACGATCGCTGGTTTAATGAACTTTTTATTCGCATATATGTTTCAAAAAAGAAACATTGATTTTACCATTACTCATTATTTCATACGTTTATGTAACCTCTTCGTAAACGATCTGAAAGAACCTTGTTAAATAAATTCATTAACAATAAAATTGGAGTCACTTTACAAGTGCGAAACGACGAAATTAAACTATGTCGTTGTACGCGTCACGACACGATCGTGACTGTTCTCCCTTTCTTTGTGTTAACAGTCGCGAAGGGGTTGAAAGTATTTATGTAACTTGTAATGTTCGTAGCCCTCTAGCTTCAATGTTCTTTGATGTCGAGCATCAAGGAAGTAATTACAGCAAAGAGTTCCCTGGAAGTGCCAAATGATTTATTGACGACAATTCTAATTACTTGGCGGATGTTAGCAACAAATAGTAATTAAATTGGAAACTTGGTTCGACAATAGTTATCACCTTTCTATTTTAACACGACCGAAGTAAGAAAAAAGATAGAAGAAATGAACAGAGAGACAAAAAAAAAGTAATGCAGTAATAAAATGACGAAAAAATTATAATCTACAATTCTTGATAGAAAGAAAGATGTATTTGAATATTTTTCTATTATTTGCCGTTAAGAATCGAGTATTCGACTTAATAAATGCGACTTATTTTAAAATGCATTATATTTTGAATCATTAAGAAAAGAGACATATGAAAGTTTTGTTATTATTAATATCATTGATATAAAACGAGTATTATTTTTCTGTACTAGCTTTTCTTTTTTTTTTCTTCCTTTTCTTTCCTTCGCTTTTCGTAAGAAAATGTTAAAGGAAAAAAGATTGCTAAATGTCGAACGTGCTTCGGTATTTCCATCTTGAAATGCGACATTCCCACGTAATTGGCCTCGTCTCGTAATCGAACGCATGATTCGTAGTTTGACTTCCTGATTTGCTTTGACAGATACGCGTGAACGAGACAAACGGGACTAACGGCAGATACGCACTAAACGACGTGTTGGGTAGCACTTTGATTCGCGGTGACCAATCAACCACGAGCACACTGTACTGCCGTTAATAACGCCCGCACAAACGACATCGATTCTCGATTAGGCTCGACGTGGATTGGGTAGAGGCTTCGTTTAATCCCTAATTAACTCGAGATCCGTTGCTTTCCCCGAATTCAACGGATCGTTATCGCTTTGTTTTCTCCCGTAATTTCGAATGAATCTTATCAGTGAACTTACTAATGATCGATCTTCGTGAGTTCATTATCTTATATATAAGAGACATTTTTATATAATTTTTTCGATATGTCGATAAATATTATTTGAACAATTTGAATATATTGAAAATGATTTTACGAATATTCCTTGAAGAATTTTTATCTCTTTCTTTCTTTTAGATTATAATATCAACCGGTAGAGCTATAGCTAACGCTTCGCTTCTCCTGCTATTAAAAATACATTCCCTCGTCGGATGAGTCTTCCACGCGTGATTTTGACTCAACTTTCAGTGCTCTTGCATCCGTGCAACCTGGATTATATCTTGCGACACTTAACGAGGCCGTCGACATCGTGATGTCGGTGCTTTGAGAGCACCAGGTGTTACCAAACGGGATTAAAATAGTTTGACAGTACAAAAAAGAAAAGAGAAAAGGGTGAGAGAGAGAAAGAGAGAGAGAGAGAGAGAGAGAGAGAGAGAGAGAAGGAAAGTGTCTTCGATCGCGAAGATGTACTTACTCATCTCTCTTTCTCTCTCATGTTTTTCTCTTTCTTTCTTTCTCTCCCTCTTTCTCTCTCTCTCTCTCGCTCTCTCTCTCTCTCTCTCTCTCTCTCTCTGTCCCTTTCTTTTTTGTCATCGTTAAAGATACACGTTTGAGGGGTTTCCTGAGCTCGTTAATGTCATTTGCACAGAAGAGACTTCGTACAAACAAAAGCGGCTTAGTTATACTTTCTTTTTTCTTTCAAATTTTATCTCTTTTTATCTCTTACACACATAAATAAACACACAAACACACTCGTCCTCTCTTTCTCCCTTTTTAATAAGAATCAAACCAAAATTTGATTATTCTCTTTTTTATCGATTAAAAAAAAAAAAAAAGAAAAAAAGAAAAAAAAGGAAAAAGAAAAAACAAATACGACGTTTCCGCTCAATTCAACTCCCATTATTTCTTTTTATCACTTTACATATAATTCATGGCGAATGTCGTAACATTATCTTTACGTAATTTCATTAAACAATGTATTTTTTAGATTATTAGATGACACACGATTTACTTACTTTGTCGAAAGACTTCGCTCTTTTTTCAAGGCTTAAAGTACAAATAACATTTGAAATAAATGATTATTGGAAAAGGAATCTAATGTTCTTCGTTAAATAGAATGTTTACGTATTTCCATGAAAGATAATTCAACTCTTCTATCTTCAATAATTTCAAAGAAGACAACTTGTAAGCAGTTTTCACGAAGGGCTCTCTTATAACGTTACAGTAGAAGAGTAAAAGGTAACATAGATCATGGTACGTTCATCGTAATTTACGTGGCTATATATCTGCCAGAGAAATACACACGGCGATATTAATCTTTTATATTAAGCTTAATGCAACTCACGTACCTACGTAGATAGGTACGTAGCGGAGCACACTGGCCTTTTTCTTATTTTTTTTCTCCTTCCTTCTTTTTTCTTTTTTTTTCTTTTTTTTTTTTCTTTTCCTTTTTTTTTTTCGAAGAGAGGGTGCACGGTTTATTGAATTTATTCATTCGGCTTTTCCGTGCCTTCGTCTCGATGGCTTTTCAATATATCCTGCCGTTCATCGTGAGCCACTGATAAATGTCAGAACGATAGACGAAGAGCTTCGATTGATTTAACAGGACAATTAATTTCGATGGAATTAGAGTCATTAGGAATGAGATGTTCTCTGATTGATAATGAGTACTGACAAGATGTCCATAAAGTAAATAGCCTTGGATATAGAGTGTTGTAGTGAAAAAATAAATTTTATTAATAATAAAGACGGGAATTAACAAAAAGTATAAAAATAAAATGGAAGGGCACAATAAGACGGACATTATTATTTTTAATTAACAGCGAAAGGAATGAAAGAATGAATAAAAAAATAAAAATAAATGTTCTAGACAGTCGGAGATAGTAGGAAAATCCGAGAGAGAAAGAAAAGAAGGAAAGAAGGAAGGAAGGAAGGAAGGAAGGAAGGAAGGAAGGAAGGAAGGAAGGAAGGAAGGAAGGAAGGAAGGAAGGAAGGAAGGAAGGAAGGAAGGAAGAAAGAAAGGAATGAAAGTATCGGATCTTTCGTCTCTCTTTATTGCTTGGAGCACGTTCTCGTTCGGTATTAAAATTGGGGCCAAGCTGCAGCCAACAAGCCGTCGCGACCACGATTGTCTTAAATTTAAATAATCACGGAAAAATGTTAATGTCTCTGCGCTACGTAATTCAATGATAAAACAAAAGAAGGAAGGGTAAGTATATATATATCTCTCTAGTCCAAGGAAACTCGGTTGTCTTTGTCGAGTCTGATGCAAAGAAAGAGAGAGAGAAAGAGAGAGGGAGAAAGAGAGGGAGGAAAAAAGGGGAGACAGAGAAAAAGGAAGGTTACGTTGAAGAAAGGGGTGAGTATGAAGGTTGGAACGGCTATGTCGAGGACGATTCAGTACGAAGTAAGTAACGTAGGAAAGAATTGCCTTGGGAAGGAGGGCAAATTGAATTAATGCGAAAGAAGAAAAAAGATTAAGGTTAAGGTACGACTCCTTTAAAGGGACCAATCCTCGCTGGAAGAATTTTTTCTCAGATTCTCTCGGATATCATTGGAAGATTACATTGTATTCCTTTATATTTTTTACGTCGATGCAATTGTATCAAAGTTAGTAATGATCCTCCTTTAGATTCGAGTACGTATATATATATATATATATATATATATATATATATATATATATATATATTAATGAATGAATTTTTGTCAATGATTTTTTTATCAACGATCGAAAAAGATGATAATAATCTTCTATTAAATATGAGATTAATGATTATTATTTCGACGTGAAATTCTTTCATAAATTGATATAAAGTTGAATTAAATTGATATTTAAATAACATTTATTTCATTAAATATTCACTTTATATATTCATGATCAGTGAAAAATAGTGAATTCTGTAGCAATTGTTAGTTGCATATTGTAATAAGAAAATATTATTTTCAGAAAAGTTTCTACGGAGGTTAGACGTAAATGAACAGTAATTTTACGTTAAAATTAACTTGGCAAAGTTTCTTTCTCTCTCTCTCTTTCTCTCTCTCTCTCTTTTACTCTAAATTACATTTATTTAAAATACTTTTGACTTATGGGAGATTTTCAATATATATAACTTGTTCTCTTATTCATGTATTTCGAATTGAATCGTATATATCAGAAAACGAATCGGCATATTTCTCTATTTGTTTTTTTAATTTCACTAATGAATATAGTTTAAGAACTTTTAATTGCGAGAATATATTTAAAGAAACGTTATAGAGAAGACATTGAGAAATGCCTTTTATCTTCAAATCGTTTTCGTTTTTATACAGACGAGTTTTATTCTTCGATAACGGAAAGGAGGAAAGGAAAATAAGAAAAGAAAGGAAAACGCGAAATGAAAAAAAAAAAAAAAAGAAAAAAGTTTTCTTTAGCATTTCTTTGTGTAGAATGCAAGAACAATATTATTCTTGATAGATCGCGTTACGTATCATTTTCCAACTTGTTAAAGGTATATAAAAATGAGTGAGAACTGACGTACGTCGTAATATATTCTGTCGTATAATATTTATGAAAACACGACAGCTTGCTAAAATCATTATTAACATATTTATAATAGTTCGTGTTTAAATAAAAGATTTAACTTATTATAAGGGAGACCGAGACAAGTCGATACGTTTTTTACTTTATAATTTTTGCAATTTTTGTTTGAATTAATTACTTAATAAAAAAATATATACTTTTGTGGATTTCCTCTTTATATATCGTAAATGAAATTTTTAAGAAAATACGTACAAAATAAATTAGAAAATGTTCAATTGATAAAATCAAAATGTATCAATTTATCTCATTACGGGACAAATTGATATATCCATGAAATATCTCGATATAATTCTTAATAATTATTTTTCTCATTCAAAATATGTTATTTCAGTCATGCTGGTTATAATTACATAATTAAATATATTTACGATTACAACAATAGAATAATTATAATAACATAATATGACAAATAAACGAATTGAGAAGACGACATGAATATTTACTTTTTCTTCATAAGCAAGAAAATAATTAATAAAAATTACTATTGTAAGCGTATACAAACGTATGATATGTTATACAACATAAATAAACAATAGAGTTACAGTGTTTAAATAATTTTAATGTATCAACCTGTTCCTATATCAACATGCTCCGATCTCTCTTAATACTTAAATTTCACTTGCATTTTACATTATAAGAATAGTTTCTTTTTTATCGTCGTTAATATGTTTTCGTCAAAAAAATACAAAATGCATTGCTTATTGTTAGTATGCATCTGAAAATGTTATTAAGCTAATAATCCGCTTAAATTCGTGCAAAAGCTGCTGTGCTTATGGATTAGCACAGCGTATCTCCAGTAATATGTTATATTTCTTTTTGTTCTAGTTTCGTTCGATTTATCTGAAGCTTGTGGAATTCAAAATTCATGGTCGTCTTTATTGTTTTTTTTCTTTTCCTTTTAAATGATTATCGAGTAAAAATATTATCAAATTAAAGGAAAAAAAAAAAAAAAAAAAAAAAAAAAAAAAAAAATAACGAAGTCCCAATAATATGATGAAAAACTAAGGTTGTCCGAAACTTGCCTAATTGAACTTGTTCACAAATGTTAACGTTTAGAGCTTGATATTACACCTTAATAATAGTGGAGTAAAAGTGCGGAGAGAAAATGAAAGAAACAACGATAAAGAGAAATACGGAAACGGTGAGGACGATGTAAAAGGAAGGGTATAAAGCTTTAAATTCGCGTGCCCAGAAATGAGTAAGTACTCAATTCAAAAGTTAATACCTTTGCCTATATTCGTACTACAACATTTCATTCCCCTTTCCTTTTTACCTTTCCAGTTCTCCTATACTGATTTCCTCGTGAATTAAGTCCCGTTCTACGTCAAACCTTGAAACGAATGGATAAGCAAATTGCTACATATAAAAGGGAAGACGTAAGGCTTCATTTAATTGTAATTTATAATTATTAATAAGGATTCTCCGTATAAATTTATATATAATAAATATGGTATATATATATATATATAATATAATACATACAAAAATTATTGTATATATACATAATTTCATGTATTTTGTAATGTATTAATCGACACTTGTCATGCGGCCATAGTTTCTAATTATAATTATAAAAATATAAAAATAATTATAAATCTAATTACAAAATGATATCATAATTATCGTTCATAAAGAGAATGAAGTTTGGTATAAAAAAAATATGAAAGATAGTTTCAATTCATAGAAATAAGAATATAATAATAGAAACGTAGGGTGATACAATCATGGAATCGAGCGTAAAAGAAAAAACCAATTTTTATTGAGACCAGGTTGTTTATAGTACCTGAATGGGAAATCTTTTCCGATCGGATTTCGTCGTTACATTTGCTCGGTGTAACGTAAATGCCTAGCACCCTTACCATAGAAGCAATGCGACAGAATTCAGGCACAAACATAAGGAGAAAAGTTTTCAGGCAAGATAAACCGAGAGATAGTCGAAGGGTAAGGGAGAGAAAAAGTGAGAGAGAGAGAGAGAGAGAGAGAGAGAGAGGGGTGAGGGAAAGAGAAAGTCAGGTTCGTAGATATAATAGCATGTATGTCGAGACTCGACGTCGTTGACTCGACGTGCACTAAATCGAAGAAACTTTCGACGAAGTGGGTCGGTTGTAGGTGCCGGGGAAACATTTTCATCGGTGTTGCGAGTTTCCACGAGCGAACCACCCTACATGTACCATCCTGTAAATCGCTTTCGAGACAACGTAAAGCCAACGTCGTCGAACATCCACGTTTCAAGGATCTTTCTTATTCTATATCGAACGTTCGAGTCCAAACGGAAATATGTGCGCGCGTATGTGTGTGTGTGTGTGTGTGTGTGTGTGCATGTGCGCGCAAGAGATTTTAGGAATACAGCTTATACTTTCTACTTGAGAGATTATAAGCCTTTTAAGATTATTCGTTTTCTTTTTTCTTTCTTTCTTTCTTCCTTTTTTTTTTTTTTTCTTTTTTTTTTCTTTTAGATTTAGAACGAAAAAAAGCTTTTCCTTAGAATTTTTCATGTAAATTTTTGTTTTACATATATTAATATCGGTCATATCGAAAGTTATATAATCGTGTTGTCACGTAATTACATTTTTCCCTGCCTTCATTTTAATTCTTTTCTTTTTTTTCTCTCTCTTTTATTTGCTTGATTCTGTAGATTTGAAACATTTGTCATTTGCAAGTAACGGTTTGATTAGTAGAGAAGATTTAACGAATGATTAGTTTTACTGGAGGTCTATATCAAGACCTAAACGTCACGTAAAGAGTAGGTCGATTATATGTTAAAAGAGAACGAGAAGTCTATTTCTTGTCAACTCAAACAAAATATAGTCTTTAAGCTCGTTTCTTTAGCCGTAATGTATTATAAGAAAGCTTCGAAATACGATGGCTATTTGGTCGTTATAAAAAGTGTCGCGGTAAAAACCTGTAATAAATCAAACGTCGTTTAAACATAATCATCCGTGCAGTGGGCAGCGAAATATTGCAAAAAACTGTTTGAATTTGCACGTACATTGCCTTGAATAATCTCATCATTCACGCTATTCTATATAAATCAAATTTTCGCGTGCAGATATTGCGATTACGTAGAACGCGTATGCATACTTACCTTAAATGTTAAGATTTGTATATTCTTAATTTTGTTTAATCGTTTTTTAATCGTTCCATTCGTCTAATTACGAATAAATGAACGGTAACAACAATCTTCATATATCTATGTGTTTCTATGTATATTGAAATTAAATATTTGTAAGCGATTTAATTATATAAATTAATCTTAAAACATGAAAGAGAGAGAAAGAGAGAGAGAGAGAGAGAGAGAGAGTGGGGGGGGGGGAGAGGGATATAATAAAGAATGATTTACCATATAAATGAAATGTGTATATTCCGATACGAGATATACGCATGTAAATATATATTTATGATATACATCTATTATATTTATTCGTATACAGAATAATGTTGAGAATAGTAGTTACAGTAAAAGCGACGTTTCCCGAAGGAGTGGTGGGGTTAGTTGGAGGGTAGCTTTTGGGAGGGTGTCGAGGACGAGCTATGCCATCCATCATTTAGCTGCGTATAATTTGGACTTGTGGAGGGTTTTAGAACTACTCGTAAAAGGGTGAGATGTGGCTGTAAGTAAGGGTGTGGGTCGAACTTTATCAAGGAAGAGAGATAGAGAAAGAAAGAGAGAGAATGGAAAGAGAGAGAGAGAGAGAGAGAGGGGGTATCCATTACTTAGTCGCAAGAGATTACGGCGAGAAACTGCTGTTTGAGAATAACGTCGGCTTCTCGTATGCTCTCTCGTTGATTCAGTCACTATAGGTATATAGATGCATCATATATGTATTACACATGAAATATATGCATATGATTTATGATACATAGTATATTATAATATAAAATATATAAGATATATCACAGATATATATGTTTTTAATATACGATGCATTTTAATGTATGAAGTATTATTAAAAAATTTGTTTATAACATTCATTGTGTTTCATAGCACATTCGCAAGTTGGTTTTCGTAGCTCCGTTCGTTCTCGTAAGCAGAAACGTTCGTCGGTAAATAGTATATCGCGACAATGAAACGAGTACATAGCGGTACGTCGAGTACAGCGATGTAAACAAAGGTATGTAAACAGGTCGGATACAATGAATACCAGAGAATCGATCCTGTTGATTATTTTACTTCATTTGCTGGCAGCGTTCTTCTCTCTTTCTCTCTCTCTCTCTCTCTCTCTCTCTCTCTCTCTCTCTATTTTTCTCTTCCACTCTCTTTTAATCTCTTCATCACCAATTTCATGATTTTTCCTACCTCTATAGCATAGAGATAATCAAATCAAGGACATTTGTTAACATTAAAATACAATATAATGCGAATGTCGTTCAATTTTGAAAAAGACATTGATAAATATACATATATATTTCGACAAAGCGATTGTTATTTATGCGTGAGCATGTATAATAATATTTAAAGATAAAAGATAAAAAATATTGTAAAGTTGAGAAGTTTTTGCAATTTACAATGGTGTCTGTATCTTTTCAACCACAAGTGAAGTTTCACTTCTAGAGTAACGACGCGAAACCAAATTAAATCCTTAGGGCTTGAATTTAACGGTGCATACGAAAGGCTCGTATCCACGCACAAAGCCAAAGAAGAGAAAGGAGGAGAGAGAGAGAGAGAGAGAGAGAGAGACACGCGTGTGAAACACATTCGCAAGGCTGTTTCGTAAGGCGAACGATTCGCTTTGCCAAAGCATTTGAATGAACATTGTCCTGTCGTCTGCGGCACAATGAAATTAATTCCTCTGGGTTTTGGTGCGCGACTAACGAGTTTATACCGAGACTCTTTAGAAGAACGGAATACTTTTACCTTTAAAAGGGCTTGTCATGTACCACGTCGTGCTCCTTCTACGTTTAGTCTCAGGGCAACAAGTTCAATTCTTCATTCAATCCATAGAATGTTGCAACTTGAAATTTGCTTCGAGTAAGTTTCGAAACACGTTTGAAACAAGGACAATAGCTATGAGTGGTATAATTCTTTATTTCATATATATATATATATATATATATATATATATATATATATATATCCGATATTACGTTCGAAATATCTGGATAAACGAATGAAAAAGAAGTAAAAAAAAAAAAAGAAAAAAAAAAGAAAAAAAGCAAATAAATAAAAAGGGAAAGAAAAAAAGATATTTTCCATTCTTATCAAACTTAACGGGATTCGAGGAGTCATGGAATCGCGTTCGAAGATCGCGCTAGCTCGCGTTGAAAACGAAAATTTATTAGATATACCGTGAGCCAATAAATCTGACTTGTCATGCGTGGAACCATGGGCTTCGATCTCATCGCATGTAGAAGCTCGAGCACGGTATTTCGCGGGGATCCTCCCCTTGTCCTGCGATAGTCGATGATGGAGAACGAGGGTGAGACGGTCCGGCAGAAAAAATAGGGGAATACGAAAAAAGAGAAAGAAAGGCCGAGAAAAAAGTAAAGAAAAATTCAGGAATGTACTTGAGGGTAGTTTCAAGGTAAAGAAGAAGAAAAAAAAAAGAAGAAAGGATGAAAGAACGTGTTGAAAAAAAAAAAAAAAAGAAAAAATAAAAAATAAAAGAAACGAGTGAAACGTGTATCGTATATGTATATCTGACGTTTATCAGAGTATATTTTTATTATATATTGTATACAGGGTGGAGATCGTTTAAATGAAAATATTCAAACATTCTTCAGGGAAATTTGGAAAGTTCCCTAGAAAGAGATAAATTTTAAAAGGAAATATTTTTCTATATCTTTAAATGTAATAATTTTTCAAATATTTTCATTGAAATGACATTTATCTTATCGGTCTATCTTATCAGGAAACCATCGTGAAACGCGAAACTTTTGTTTCTTGTTATGAATGTAATGTAGATACATATCTTTTACCCGAAGATAGTTTAAAATTCAGAGTCAAACAAAAGTGATGAAAAATACAGTGCCAATAAAGAATATATCTAACGGGGAATATCTATCTATTGTTGTTCCATTCTTTTTTTTTTTTCAGATTAAAAACGTATTCACCGTCGAAACAAATAACACTAAGGTAAATTTGAATAGATGTTTGCGAACTGGCATATGAAATAAATAATAAAAGGTACTATGAAAAAATTTGTTTATTCAAATGGAGAAGTAGAACGGCAACGTCTTAAAATCAACGTAAAAATTTTACATTGCTCTTTCTTCTTAATAACTTCTCGCGTTCTTTAATTAGATTCTAAAGCTCTAGCGAACGTAAATTGCTTTTCTCTCAGCGTATTTACTTTTTCTACGAAAAATGTAACGACGAGTCATTTCGATATAAATGATTTTTCGTCGATTCATATTTAATTTCTTTTAATGAAAGAAAATCTCGATTATCGCCAACGTCGAATATATGTAATGAAAAATTATTATAAGATTAAGTCCTTTTGTTCAGTCAAAATATTGTAAATAAGAAATACAATAATATGGGAAAGAAGGGATAGTGAATTAAAGAGAGATACGAAGATTTAGAAATACAAAAGACCGAAATTATTTTGAAAAAGAGGATCATTCCAATAGGTTTGTTTCGTTTAAATATCGTAATCGTACTGACATTGGTATCATTACTTTATCATTGAACAGACAGTCAACATCACTGGCGTATATCAAGTAGGAACGTAAACGTGGCTGCGTTCGATCGTCTTTCAACAGGAAAGCGTGCTTCACTGTCTTCTGTCTCAAGAGAAAACGTCGAATAGATTCTCCATTGCTATCTTGGCCCCAGGGGACCAAGGTATAGAGTTTCTTAATCTCTTTTTATTGCTTGTAACTGACTGCGACTCTCGACCGTGCTTCGAAAACTAAATGCGTCCTCTTACACGATCGTACCTTCTATTTCGAGTTTATCCTTCTCTATTTCAATTCTATCTTTTGTTTTTCACGTTTCGATCACGTAGATTCCACAAAATTGTTAAATAACGTGAGGTTTTTTTTCTTCCTTTTTCTTTCTCTTAATAGTTTATTACTTCGTCGCGAATGAACTGTACGTTAATCATATCGTTTTTCAGTATCGGAGAAATTATCAAAATAATATTGTATATATAATAGAGTTTATTGATATTATCTATTAGTACCATTAGATATTATCTATTAGTACCATTAAATAGAGAAGTTTATAATACATTATCTATCGGATTACAATCAATTTTAATCTAATTGATTTGATATAGATATACATCTCTATATGTTTTTAGTTAGTATTGTATACTATATTTTATAATTAGGATGGACATGTAAAACAATTATAGTTAACAAATATATCTGAAGGAAATCTGACTGATTAATGATAAACCATTATGATAATTAATTTTAATATGAATTGATCCAATAAAACGAATACCTTCTTAATAAAAGTAAAATTAATCGTTTTCGTCTGGTCGCATTATTATACGATAATATCTGTGCGGACTTAATTTTGAGAAGATGACGGATTTCTGTATGCGTCTCTTGTGTTGGCTAACTAGAAAGAAATATTTCGAATTTTATTTTCACTCTAATAGCCACCGACAGAAACTAGAATACTTTTGCGTCTCTAAATTAGCTCCAACTTTTTGGCCCGGTCGCATTAACTTTCCTACAACACGAACGCTTATGAATATATACACTCATGTTAGATACGCGTATTAGTATGTTTGTATGCGTGTTCACGATGAGGCTCGCAGGGGAAAAGAGATAAGATTGATGAGAACTAACCCTAATGCGCTAATCTAATTCATAAGCTTGTATGCGCTACGCTACGGGCGAGATTCATTTAAGCTAAAATGAGAATGCTGAGAACAGTGGAGGACACTCATACATATGTGTTAATGTTCTGCTCGTACGTCGAGCATCAAAGTTCATTATTCTCATTTGTATTGTCATGAAAAAACAAGAATATGACAATTGAAAAATATGTTATTATATTGTGAGTCCTAAGTGATCTTAGATCTGGTCTTTTAAATGTACAAAATATCTTCGTTATAAATCCTTTGAAGCTATAAATATTTTACAAGTCCCTAAGAATCATTCTTTTTCAAAAATCATATACGATGAATATCATTTGCAAATCTATTCAGTTTACTTATCATAAGATTTTTCTTTGCATTTCTATTTATATTGCATACAATTTTTTAAATATTATAACTTTATATAATTATACAATTTTTTTCAACATTGCCTTATCCTTTTCTCTCTCTTTCTCTCTCTCTCTCTCTCTCTCTCTCTCTCCCTCTTTCTCTCTTTCTCTCTCTCTATCTCTGTCTTTCACCTCTCTCTCTCTCTCTCTCTCTCTTTTTTCATCTTCTTCATATTTTTTTCTTTATATTCCGTTAGAAAGTTTTCATTAATTAGGTCAACATCGATCGATGTAATGAGAAAAGTTGCAGGGAAGTGGAGTGCTTTCCTATGGGTACCGTTGTCGGTGACGTACTCTTCTTCCTTCTTCCTTCTAGTAATTCTCCACTCCAAAAAATCACTGGTTCAATCAAATTCTAATTGGGTCTTACTATAAGATATTTTATGTTCTAGAATTAACTTCCTAAAATCTCTATTTTGTATAATGCTTGTTACCCCCGGGTAAAAAGATACGAAAAATTTTTTAATAAGTAAATAAGTTGTAAATAATATCAGCGAACGTAAAATTCTTTGGTAATGAAAATATCACGAATTAATGCAAGGGAACGTCTCTGTCCGGTGTGTCCATGGACGCAATGTATAATTACAAGAATCAACGGCACGCTTGTCGGAGAAGACATGAGAGAACTAGATGGTTAGAAGGGTTGGAAATGGGGATAGGAGGGAATTGTATGGTAAGGAGAAAAGCGGGCCGGACGCCGAGCACGTTTTAATTGCGTAACGAGTCTTTCTAATTGCCGTGTAATTTTAATTTGTAACAAGGGGGAACGATCGTTACGCCGGCAGAGTTTAGACGAGGAGGACCATAATGAGGAGGCAGAAAAGGGAAAAACAATGTCGGAGACAACTAAGAAAGAAAAGAGACAGTACCCTTTTTTCTATGAAACATGAAAAAAATGAGAAAGAGGTAGAAACAGAGAGATGTGTGAAAAGACGTGCAGAAAGAAAAGAAGACACGGAAGAAAGAAAGGAAGACATAGAAAACAAGATAGATACAGAGAGAAAGAAAGAAAGAGAGCAAGAGAGAGAGAGAGAGAGAGAGAGAGAGAGAGGAAGTTAGAGAGGTTGGCTTCGGTGTGTTTTTACGGCAAAATCCATGTTGCTTTTTTTGTTTCCATCTTTTCCACCTCCACCGACAAGTTCTCTTCCTCTTTTCTCCTCATCTTTTTCTTCTTCTGCCTGCAAAAGAATCTCTCGTTGCATCCTCGTGAAAGCTTCCTCCTCGGATAAAGACGTTTCTACCTTTATACGACACGTGGAAAACTGCCGTAGAGACGACTCGCATGCATCGCGACGACAACGAGTTCTCGAAGAAAAGAAACTCGGGACTTTGGGCTCTGTGAGCGAGCGTTAAACTACAAGATCCTACCTAGCCCCATATCAGACTCCTCTCACCGTGTAAACGTATTTTACGAAACCACCACTTCCTTTATATATATATATATATGTATGTAAGTATCTACTACTCTATACGAATGCAACGAACGTTCTCGTAAAAGTAACGAGGGTTGTTCTTTTTCCTTTTTCTCCTTTTTTTTTCTTTCTCTTTTTCTTTTTCTTCTTCTTCTTTTTTTTTTTTTTTTTTTTTTTTTTCTTTCTTTTCGAAAGAGAACAAACTCTCGAAAATATATTTGATTTTCTTTGATTCAGATATTTTCTTTAGATCTTGGATCAGATCGTTTGATTTAATTGTAAATTGGGAGCAATTAATGAATCTAAATCGTTTTTCGATAACGTTAAGTGTACATATGTACAGATATTTTTTCCTTTTATTTTCCTCCATTATAAAAGATATATCTTACTTATCGATCGGTTCTTAACTTATGACTTCATAACCGATATATTGTAGAAAATAATATTTTTACGAAATTTAAACGAAAGATATATATGATCTGTATGAATTGTGCACGCACATCATATCGATACCGATATAACTAAAAGTAATACTCGATCGAATTTCTATTTCGGTCCGGTAAGTTTTCATAGTCGATCAATTTTTACCGCGAAGCAAAAAAAGAAATCTGTGGGTGAGACGAACGAAGAAACGGTAGACGTACCGCGAATCGCGAACTAACGGAAGAATTTCAATCTCTCTTTTTCTCTTTTACCCTCTCTCTCTCTCTCTCTCTTCCTCTCTCTCTTTCTTTCGGTTTCGTACACATCTCTTTTCCTTCGTCTATCATATTTTCGGAATTCATTCTAGCGTGAAGCAGTGATACCGACCAATGGAGCACGATCAGGAGAGAGGGAGAGAGAGAGAGAGACAGGGAAAGAGGGGGGGGGGAGAGAGAGAGAGAGAGAAAGAAAGTAAGGATAGACGGTGAACTGGTATAAAAGATAGACTAACTTGACATTCCTTTTCCTCTTCGTCATATTCTCAAACGTTTTCCAGCTGCGCCATTTGGTAGGTTTTATTCCCGTAGTCTTTTTGAAAATGATTCTATTGAATTACTATGATTTTTTTTTTTTTATATTTCTGTTTTAATCTTTATTAATATTTCTTAATATTTAAAAGAAAAAAAAAAAAAAATATCTGATTCGGTCTGATTACGTTTAGTCTGTTCCTTTCTTTTTCATGCAATTAATTGGAATTAGGAAAAATCGCTTTTCTTTTGATTTTCTCTCTGTTTTAGTTTCTATGTTCATTCTTTTTCTTTTTATTTGTCTATTTTCTCTCTCTCTCTCTTTCTCTTTCTCTTTCTCTCTCTCTCTCTCTCTCTCTCTCTTTCTCTCTCTCTCTGTCTTTCTCTCTTTACATTTACCCCTTTCTCTGCCGTTCGATCGAACTATATCCAAGCACTACGCTGTTTCGTTTTCAATTTTCCAGTTTTTAATACAGTCATCGTGACCATTTTCCAATTCCGTTGCCGTCGATATTCCTGCAAGAATGACCCTGCTCGTAAATAGCCTACTTATATCTTGCTGTACAAATGGTTATTACCATAACTCGCAACGGTAATCTCTACTTCTTTCATTTCTACCAATGTCATTTATTTTCAGGTTAATAAATTGTTTCGACCTCGATGAAAGAGAAATTCTCTTCGTTTTAAATCGTTATCTTATTACGGTTTTGTAATAATAGCAATTATCGATTGAGAGAATATTTTTGCCTGTTCAATATTGATTTTTACGAGATCGTCGGAAAATTATCGGAAAGTTCACATATTTTTTCTTTTTTTCCTTTTTTTTCTCTTTTTTTTTCTCTTTTTTTTTTTTTTTTTTTTTTTTTTTTTTTTTTTTTTTTTTTTTTCTTTCTTTCAATCAACGATAAAAATACAAGAATCGTTTAACGTAACGTTCGCGTTGAAATAGAAACCACTTTGTTGTTGAGTTCGTTGAAAATAAAATCGTTGTAAACACAACTATTGAAAATAAATTGCAATACGGCGAATGATGTTTTCTTTCGTTCGATCGTTTTGAAGAAACAATTGTAGGCATTTACCTGATATCATCAATTCCATTGTATGTTAGGCATGAAAATTGATACAACAGCGATATTATTCCTCGCGTAAAATCATTTACGGGATAGAAATGTCATTGTTAGGTGAGACATTGTGTTCCAACGTAAAAAAGTTCGATAACGTTAGACGGACGGATAAATTGAAATGTGTCATTCTCACGAAATAAATCTTATGTGCTTGTCGCGTAGGAATAAACGTCTACGCGTCTTCTACGTAGAAGGTCTTTTTATTGGAATCAAATATTTTATATTCCATCTTTGTGCTTCGCACGCTTCCATTATCTTCACGGTTCACCCGTCGAATTGAAAATTCTAAGGAGATAATGTTCAACGATTTTCACGTTACAAAATACAAACGTATGCATGAGATGCTCGAAAGTTGTTATAAGTTGTTATTTTATTATTTTATTTTTAGAAATATAGCGAGGATAATAGTTGTAATAAAAAAGAAGAAAAAAAAAATGAAAAAGAACGAATAACGAATAAAAAAGAATATTTAAGTAAAATTAAATCTGTTATATAAAAAGGAACAATGTTATTCTGAAAAGATAGAAAAAAAAAAAAAAAAAAAAAAAAAGAAAGAAAAAGAAAAAAGAAAAAAAAGAAAAGAAAAAATTAAAAGCATATATAAAATATAATTTTCTTTCGTATAAAAGAAAGATAAAAAAAAAAAAAAAAAAAAAAAAAAAAAAAAAAAAAAAAAAAAAAAAGAAAAAAAAAAACGAAAACGAAAAAATTGATCTCTCATCGCTTAAACAATAAGATAACAATGATTCGCGTTTTATTATCAGAAGATCATCGATTTTATTTCATCAAAAAGTTTGTATGCTTAGCCAATGTGATAATGCGAAGAGAGAGAAGGTATTGCCAACAGCGTGAAGAACGCATTAGTCTGTCAATTAACGCGTAATAAATGCAAAGTTATGGATCGTGTAATTAGTTGGATAGAAGTTAAAGCGAGTCGCTCTAATCAAAGCCTTTCGTTGGCTATCGTGTACGAGCCTTGCGGTAGAGTTTGTCCTATGTTACGGAATATATTAATTCCTACGCTCTATTTGTTCCATGTTTAAAATTCAAAACTCCCGCGTGATACAATACCTGTTCGTGTAGTAGTAAATACGTACATATGTATAATCATTATATAGCAGAGACGGTATATATTGATCATCCGCGTTGTGTTTAAAATTTTTCATTTTCAAATAAGAATTTAATTAACAATGTAATGAATTTGGAGGGATAAATAATTTTCTTTCTTTTCAAAAAAAAAAAAAAAAAAAAAAAAAAAAAAAAAAAAAAAAAAAAAAAAAAAAAAAAAAAAAAAAAAAAAAAAAAAAAAAAAAAAAGCATTGCATGGGTTAATTCTAAACAAATTCTGAAAAATATCTCATTTTGATTTTTTCAAAGGTTCGCATCGCTATCAACATTAATACATTCGTTATTATTAATTCTATAGCTGCTTTTGCCAATTCACATTCGCCTTCTACGTTCGTCCACGTCAATCTAATGCGTTGACGTAATTGAGGATTGCTCGGGACGCATGTAATTAACTAAATATATATGTAGGATCGTTCCCTTTCGTAGTATTATAACCTTGCGATATACACGCAACATCGATATCTATGCTATTTTCCATAACACGGGAGAAAGGTCTCTACGATAAGTCGCTTAATTTCGTTATGAGCCTTTAAAGTGCACTACGATTTACATCCGCTCGTGTTTAGATTGCATACGTTCCACGATATCGAGTTCAGGAAATTACACGATATGTCATATCAAAACTTTGTTTTACTATCTGCCGTTTGAAAGTTACTTTCAAAAGGCTTAGTTAGATCGAAACTATTCATCGTGTTTACGCATTTCAAAGATAAATATTCTTTATAGAAGGTTTGCATTTTAACTTATGGTTTATAACGATATATATATATATATATATATATGTACGTATTTATTTTAAATGTTATTTTATTTTACTTTTATAAAGACTTATATTTAAGCTTATGCTAAGTTTCTATCATATAATTCAACAATATACTATATATAATAGTTTCGATGATCTAGTTAAGTTGTGAGTATGTTGGTTAGGTAGAAATAGATACACGAAGACACACACACACACACACACATAGTCACGTATATATATATATATATATATATATATATATACACAGAGAAAATCGGAAGATATCTATGCCAAAGTTTTTCTTTCATCCCCCAATTATTGGAGGTCGACTGGTAACAAGCTCGTTTGCTTGTAGTAGAACATAAACTAAGGTAGTGCGGAGAAGCTAAGTGACAAGTTGTTGGAGACGCGTCTCTACTTCATATTGAACTCCGTATCAAATTACCGTCTACGAAGGGAAAGGACATCGATACTTTGTTCCATCGGATGCACTAGGAACACTCTCATTTTCCTTCCTTCCCTCGAATTTACTTTCACCATTTTACAAACTAACTTTTTTTCAGACATTTCCTGTAGTCATAATAAATATTATAGTTTTTCTTTTTTTTCTTTTTGTTCTTTTTTTTCTTTCTTTCTTTCTTTACTTCATCAATAATATACGCAAATTTAATTAATATAATTAGAAGAGATACCACATTATTCTTGAATCCATTAATGTTGAATGTTACGAGAGTCGAGCTATTCATACTTCAAGCTGTACATACGTCAGTCTCAGTTTAATACGTACGTCGTTTATGTTAAATTTGGATAGCCGTCAAACAGTGAAACGCATGCGCGAATGTGTACGAACTCTCTCATCCTACATTCTCAGTTAATAATACCGTGTCGACCTTTCGGCGACGTTTACGTTCGAGAAAGCGTGAATCGAATTAACGAAGTAGGTAGATAGATAAGGTAGGTACTTACAAACATGTTGTACAATTTCGTCTTGTTATGTTGTTATATCTTCGTTTCGTAGTTAATTAGTATTGCGAAAAGATTCTTTGATCAGAAACAAAGAGTCAGAGCCGGAGAGGGAGAGAGAGAGAGAGAGAGAGAGAGAGATAAAGATAAGGATAAAGAAAGATAAAAAAAGATAAAAAGAATATCGCAGAACAGTGAATAAAAAAGGCGAAACGCAGGCGAAGAAAACGATGGTAGTTCTCTTGAAAAAAAGTTTAAATGCCCTAATTGGCGATGTCTAGCGTGAGGTAGAACTCAGTAGTAGGAGCAGCGTGTTGTGTTCACGAAGAACTGCGGCGCGGTCGACTCGCGGTACGCCCGTACATTTTCCACTGCCATTCATAACCTTTTAACGCGATTAAGCACCCTCGCTTACCGTCGGGCTAAAGAGCACAAATGAGCTCGCGCGCTTTGCTTCCCTTCATACTTCCTTCCTATCTTCCCCCACTTTTTCTACGTATTTTTGTTCGAAGGGATTAGAATTTAGTTGGGGAATGGAGGTGGTTGGACTTTTCAAGATTAAAGGGGTACTCTTCGTTGTCCAAACATGTCTGGATTAATTCCTTGTAATGCGATTTAACTATTCGTTTAGTTGATTATTATTTTCTTTATCTTTTATTTCATTTCCTTGCAACATAATTTTAATTGATACATATATTCGTATCGATATATTAATATTTATCGAATATAAATTATATTATACGTTTCTCGATATATAACTTTTGTTTAAACGTGAAAAATTGAAAGTAAATTAGAGAGAGAGAGGGAGAGAGAGAGAGAGAGAGAGAGAGAGAGAGCAGGAGAGAATTAATATTATGTGAAAGATAATTTTTCAAACTTACTGTTTGAAAATTTGACATCTTCCTTTTGATCTTATCTCTGTTTGTTTACTAGATTTTATCATTTATGTATGTCTAAATGTCTACATTGGATATTTACCGACATTTTCTTCGTGCTAAAACCCAATGATTTATTCATTCGCGTAATTAGCAGATAAAGCGAACGGTCCGTACGGAATCTGCTCTTCGTATCCGCGTAGGAAAGTTGGAGAAACTATCGTTGGCGAACTAACAAATCATGCGATTCGAGTGGTCGATGAAATATATTGCCGAGGAAAGTTTATCGGTTCGTTCTATACGCCGATAATAATAGTCGTCCTCTCTAACAGCTCTTTGCCATCATTCTCCCCTCTGCCTCCGTTTAACTTAACTCTCAACTCCTGGAATTTAGCGGATTTCGTGGTGTTCTCTTCTACGCAGAGATATCTCAGAGCACGCGCGGAAGACGTTTAAAGGATCGCCGTGGGCGTGCACAGAGAACGGACGATATTTTCTTCTGGGAAGCTTGTATGTAGAGCTCCTACGTGCTCGGAACACTTTATTGCGATATGTCTCGAACGACTTTTATGTAATGTATGTATGTAGTTGGATGACCAACCTCTCGATACGAATTTTACCGGAATTTTCTTCAATATTCCAAGATAGAAATACTGTGTCAGCGAACTTTTGACGTGTTTTTTCATCGTCGGGTTCACGCTGCATGAAAAACTTTGAAATCTTTCCTTATTGAACTTTCAAATATGATTTTGGGAAGATAAAAATGATTCGAACAATATTAAAATCTTAATTTATTATAAAACTTATTAATTTGAAAATTTTTATTAACGATAAAGTAAAGAGGAATTACAAGATATATGAGAGAAGAAGGATAAGGAACGTTGGAAATAAATGATTCCAGATATATGGACATTTCAATAACAAAGGGATAGATAAGTATACATTGAAAATAATAATACTAAAGTTTCGTTTCGTGATGAGACATGAAAACAGAAAGAGTTCAAAGAAGAGGAGGTTGAGCGAGAGATTGAACGAACTCGAAGGGTGAACCTAGCCTGCTCATTATAACGATGTTACTTTTACGTAAACGTATATAAACAGTCGTGAAAGGTAGGAAAGATAACGAGGTGTTTTCTACGTAAAGTAAGACAGCAACTTTGCTGACGAGCTCTTGCTCCATTAGATTATCATATTCTCACCTCGTGATAAAGAATATCAATATATCGATGATACCTCGTGTAGAAACCAAGCTAACGAACGTGAACTTACGCATATAAATATACTATAGGTAAATATATTTCTATATGTACATAAATAACAGCCTTATAATCTCTTTGATAGCAACGTTTGTTAGCAACTTTATGAAAAAAAAAAAGAAAAAAAGAAAAAAAAAAAAGAAAAAAAAAAACAGAAAAAAAGAAAAAAGAAGAAAAAAAAAAGAGAACTTCTTCAAGAAAACTTGATCGTCTTTTAATTTCTTTGCGAATTTAATAATAAAGTTATCATTATTGGAATTGCTTCGGTTCAATTATATAAGCTATATATCTCGTTATAAATAACGATGTAATAAAGGTATATCTGAAATACGTGTCGTGATCACGTAAAAGACCCTTTCAATAGGATATGAGCCGTTTGACATCAGCTAAACTGTTGATCGGCCATCGAAACGTCGTATTCGTATCGACGGTATCCTCTTATATCGTCCGTAAGCGTAAACGTAGATGTATACGATATCTTACGTGTATCGATACGATGACAACGATTCCTTTTTGTAACTACATATCTACTTCACACTTACATCTTTTATCGAAGGGTATCATCGTCGTACTTTCTCATAGCGAGAATGGAAGTACACGTGAAAGTGGATGATTCATGTGACGTGGTGAAAGGAAACGGTGAATGTCCCTGGATAGGATCTGACCTCCGACCGTTACAGAAATTACATTCTTTACGAGTTTCTACTGTAGGATCGTCTTTCAACCCCTTTAGAAAAATTATTTACTTGATTTTCTTGGTTGATTTCATTGGGGGAACTTTTTATTTTTTCTTCATGCTCACAATCGATCATAATATTATTATATTCGATTATATTATTCTCGAACGTTAATATAATATTTTGTATGAAAACTTTTGTATAGAAAAATGATATTTAAAAAAATCAATTTGTCCCTTTACCTTTATTTCTTTTCTTTTCTTTTTTTTTTATCAAGTTTATCATATATACATACATTACACACCTCTTACTTTTTTACTTTAATTTAGATCTCATTTTTCTAGAGTCCTTTCGATAAAAGCAAAACCAGTAACCCATCGAAGTAGAGTGGTACTCTATAAGTGGAACTTCGATCGTTAGTATTGAAAACAGGAAAACTTAGGTGGGTACTCGAAAGAAACTGCAATGACAATGGTATCGGTTAACTTTTGGGGCGTGATAGGGAGTAAGGTAGAGGAGGATTCTTGAGAGGAGGACTTTACTATTATCTCTTCGCTTCTCGTTATTTTATATAACGAACCGTTCTCTCTTCTCTCTCTCTCTCTCTCGTTCTCGCTCTAGCTCTCTCTCTCTCTCTCTCTCTCTCTCGCTCTTTCTCTCTCCCTTTCTCCCTCTGTCTATCTCTCTCTTTCTCCGCCTCTTTATCGTCGAATTTGATCGACGAAATAATTTTCCGTCGGAGCCTCGGCTCGTTTACGATCTAATAAAGTATCTAATAAACGTCTAATCTTGTTATATCGTCACGATTCTTCGGTTAACCGGCTGCCTTCGACGGTATCGATCCATTTTACACTTTCACACCAACATACATACATATACGAGAAGTCTCGTAGTTGGTTTAAGGTTGATATACAGGGTGAAGCAAAAGCTTTGTAAACTTAAAATATTTCCATTATTTATTATAATATTCGAGATTAAATGTAATTGTAAAATACAATGGTTTACAGAAGATATTCGAATCGTTGATCGTTTTTATCGATGCCAAGTTATTATCTTTTTAATTGCTGAGTCATGAGCATATCCTATCACTATACTTATCCAGTATGTACTGCAATAATTCGTTGTCTTGTATTTTCCAATGTTATCGGTATTTATTGACAGACAATATTTTAGAGTACTCCTTAGAGAAAGAAATATAATAATGGCGTTAGATCTAGAAAATGAATTGTCCATTAAAACTAGTCCTTCAAGTTCTATCCTATAGTTTTGGATAAAATTCTTTGAGTGAGACTTTATATTGATTATCACGGTACTATTTCTTTAAGTGATCAGTTAATATCGACTACCTATATCCCATGCAATATCGTAAATTGCTTGTAATATTTACGTTGTTGCATCTAATGTATTATTAGAATCTAAAATAACCTTATGACAAGAGTTATATAAAAGTAAGCATCTGATAGAATAAATTCATTGATAAAATTGCAATTTCACAATTCGAAGGTAATAATTATTATTTTATGATCTTCAATGATCTTGAGTGATCCTTAATTTTTCTTAATTGTCCTTAAATCGTTATAATAGTGATTATCACACAGCAATAAGAAGAAATATAGCATTTCACTTAAGAAAAAAAATGACCTTGAGATCTACTCTATTTTTTATAAATAATGGAAATATTTCAAACGAACGAAGTTTTTGGCCCACCCTATATAGATCGCGTTAATTCTCCGTTCATTTACTAAAAAAGGAATGCATTAAGTCGTTAAAATAGTTCTATAATATGGTTCAATAAAAATAAACTTTTTCCTTCATCATGAAAGTTACGGGTCAATCGTATTTAATAGTTCATACTGGTGCAAAATACAAGCTTTTTCGTGAAGTACGTCTATTTTATTTCATGTTTAAATACAATCGCTGGACCGAAAGGTAGATTGAGAAAATTTAATTGAAATATAAACAAAAATTCTACGTTTAAGAATAATATTTATTTCATTGCCTAAAGAAAAAAAAAAAAAGAAAAAAAAACCAAATTTATCATATAAATATAATTTTATTTATGATTAAGATTTGGACATTTTTTCGCCAAATGATATTAGTCCATTTCATGATATAAAAATTCAAAATTGAACAATGCTAATTTAATCGAAACAAACATAGCTTGGATTAGAAATGTTTCGAAACTTCTTATTCTTTTTATTCTACAATCTCGTAGAATCGCTTTCTACATAGGAGGAAGAATTTCATGGTAGGAATGAAATGGAACTTTTTCCTTGTATTCGAAACGCAGTAAGAAATAGCAATTCGCATAGTGCCGAGTCATCGAGCTCGCATGAGTTCGCTTACTATCCTAGAATGGAAACAAGAATAGCCAAGAAGGAAAGGATTGTGGGAGGGAGGGGAGGGGGTTTAGGCGATTCTTGAATACGCTTGTAGCTCGAAGTTCAGAGTCTTTCGCGAAATTAGAAGGTAGATGGTGAGAAGGTGTGGACATAGTCGAGTCGTTCGTTTTACTCGGAAAATTCCGGACACTTTGACCTCATGCCGGGCTTCGCAGCTCGTTTTGATAGTACGTGGCCTCGAAATTCAGCAAATACGTGACCAACAAACGTAATTTCGTTATATGCATGTGTATATTGTTACATATCTTTTATTATGAAAGATTATTTATAAGAATGATTAATACTATAATAATAATGATGGTGTTATGACAAAAAAAAAACAAAATATTTTAATTATTAATTAAAGTTACAATAATTTCTAGCTCTTTGTATTTCAATATTTCTATTAAAATTTTTATTCTTATAACTTCGACTTTAGTTTTTTTAATTAGAGTTCTGTTTTTTTTTAGATATACACATATATATATATAATATTTCTGGTTGATTTACTTATTTGATTTTGTGTTGAAAATACTATCGTTTTTTCGATAGAATACTATGTTATGCCAAGGATCAAATATTCGTGGTGAAAAATATTTTATAGCGAAGCGTCGTAAGACGAAACAATTTTTCACTTGAATTTCTTTCCCCCTGGATAAAAAGGAGTATGCTTTTGAGTTTCACTCAACTTTCCGACATTTCCACGGTCTATCACTTTTTCCCAAGCATTTGAATTAATCGTCAAGACCTTTATATTTTCCCACTGCGTATAACTTATTGTTAGCCGAGGGAACGCACCCCTCATCGTTTGTTTGTCACTGGCACATAGTATTGTCCTTGGAGGTTTAATTTACTGATCCTTCCTTACTTCCATCCTATCTTTGTTTGATATATAATGTACATCGAATTAACGTAATACCATATTAATTGCCTTTTGATTGTATTTGTTATATTCAAAGGACAATAAAACTTTAATTAGAATTACATATACTCACAATATAATTAATTAGAGAATTATATTTAAACCAAATCGAAATTATTAATTAATAATCATGTATTAGAATAATTAGAATCATACATACTCGCTGTACTCACAGGTCACTAAATTTTAATTAGAATCAAACGTGTATGGTTGAAGATAGATCAATTTTATAGTATCGATTTAATTATTTATATTATATTTGTTTATTAATTAATAAATAAATTATTAATTAATAATTTATTTTATTCATTAATAAATAGATCAAATAAATTATTTGATCTGATTAATAGATATAGTTCTACATATATGTATATATATATATATAAAAAAAAAAAAAAAAAAAAAAAAAAAAAGAAAAAAAAAAAAAGAAAAAGAAAAGAAAAAATATATATAAATAAATAGTCCCATATGAAGATGTGTATGTATGCTAAATCAATAAGGAAAAAGGATCTAGTCAGAGTCCACCATTGTTAAACATCTCAGAGTAAACAGTTCTATCCGATAGACAGGATAGTTCGTCACGCAGCGTGTTTGTGCGTGCGCGTATGGTAATCCGAATGCTCGGACTGTAGCATAACGTAGATCTTCGTAAAATCGGACATGGAGTTTGCCAGACGTGAGGGACATAGCTTGTCGGAGTTCGTGGTCGCACGTAACGATGTGGACTTACGTGTTTATCGACGCGTTTACACCAAAGCGTGTACACGTGAACGAATAACGATGGATCTATCGTGATTGCTAGCACGTTACGATCTATCGATCTATCGATTTTCCTCCTTTTGGTTGATTGTGCCTATTCTCTCTCTCTCCCTCTCTCTCTCTCTCTCTCTCTCTTTCTCTCTTTCTATCTTTCTCTCCTTCTCTCTCTATGTCTATGTGTTAGGCTCACGATGTCACGCGATAAGTGTTACTGCCACGTTAAATCCTCCAAAGGACACGTTCTCTCCTTCTCTTTCTCCCTCCCACCCTCTCTCTCTCTCTCTCTCTATCTCTCTCTATCTCTCCCTCTTTCTCTTTTTCTCTCATACTCTTTACTGGCAGCCTACGGCAATTTTGCGTGAGATTCTTCTAAGTAAGGATCACCTGGAAAGTTGTGTCTCTGCGAAAACTCGCAAATTGTAGATTATCTCTCCTGAGGTGTTGCTACGTGAGAATATACAAGCGGATTAGCTGAATATAAGTCGAGAAAGTCGATTAGGTATGTATATGGGTATACTTAAATGAGATATTTTAACTATACGTAAGATTTAGTTTTTTTTTCCCTTTCCTTTTTTTTTTTTTATATTTTAGAGATAATAAATTTGCTTTGGATGTATAATATTCGTTACGTGGAAGCTTGATTCTCTACTCATCGTAAGCGTAAAAATTCTATGAGGTAATACAATGATTTACGACAGATTTGAATTTTCATTTATAATAAAATTATTTAATTGGATTATTTAATTTATGTCTTTAATGATTTAATCAATCTTGTTATATCAAGTCAAATTTACTTTCTTCAATATAAACTATGGATGTGTTTAAGATTCGTGCTTCATTATGCCCGTAGTAATTTGCAAAATTTATGAGTAAATTATTTAATAAGAAATAAGAAGATCCTTGAATAAGCTTTATTTAGTAGTTAAGATCAAATGAAAATATCTGCTATTGGTAATCATTAGAGGAAGAGTTTCGTGACTTTAAATATAAAATGAGATTCTCTAAACTTAAATATTTAATTGCACTGTTAATTCGTACATCATTTTTTGTTAGGTAACTTTTCAAGATTAATTTGTTGCTTCCAGTTCTCGTCTGTCTTGAACAGCTCATGGTCTTGTTCAGAAGCGGAAAGTGTATTTCCTCTCCCTCTCTCTCTCTCTCTCTCTCTCACCCTTTCTTTTTCTTTCCTTCTCGTGTTAGTTCTTCGTTAGACTTTTAACCGCAGCCTCATTTAACTTAGTTTACTCTTACATTTTCACACGTTACCTTCTCTTAGTCACTTAAAAATTCTTTCTGAAGCACCACGGAAAGATTTAACAAGGGATATCGCGTTTTTCACCTCGCTGAGCGTAACTTTGTTTCCCTTTTTTGTCTACTTATTTCATCCCTTCCTTTTTCCATCCCTTTTCTTTTAAAAACTTTCGTTAATAGATAAAATATAGTTTATAATAATAGATAATAGATGAAATATAATTAAGATGAAATAGATCTTTTGGATTTGCTTTGTTCGTCAGATTGAAAAAAGAAAGAAAGAAAGAAAGAAAGAAAGAAAGAAAGAAAGAAAAAAGGAAGAAAGAAAAGAAAAAGGAAAAAAAAAAAAGAATGAAAAAGATTATTCGCTCGCGCATTATTATAATTGTTACTTTAGACAATAAATTTTACTCGATTATGAATTTAAAATGATATTAGGGTACTTTTATTAAGTCATTAGAAAAAAAGGTTAGTCTCCGTCAAAGAACAGATCTCTCTCTCTCTCTCTCTCTCTCTCTCTCTATCATCACGTTTTTAAAATGAGAGCAAGAAAGAAAGCTCGTGTTTGATTAACTCGTGTTAAGAGCTGCGAAAAGCGCAGATCGCGAGAACGATCACTGAGAAGAGTAGCAGCGCTCTGGCACATCGCCTTCATCCCCAACCAACGTAGACATTAATGAAGCACGGGAACTTGCGAGTACGTGCACACTCGACGTGTTCCTTTTTTCCATTCCATGAACATCTACGTTATCCGTAAAGCGGTATGTAGGTACGTTGGTTTTCTTTTTTTTTTTTCCCTGAGCAGACTGTTTCAAACGATAATCCCTTAATCCCTTACCTACCCATCGTTCGTTTGCCCTTCTCCTTTGCCGGCAGTGCTCTCCATTATGGTCGTATCGTATTCTCGTAAAAAACGTCGAAAGGATAGACGATCTTGTCTCCTTTGGGACGAATCGTAGTGTCTAGTTAAAAAAATCTTCTATGTACTCGAGCTTCCTTTTCTTTGATGCTTTGTTCGTGTTTGAGCAGATGAGAAGGAGAGGAGAAAGGGAAAATGAATGTTTATATTGCGTTAACACATTGCAAACAGATCAAGAGATATCTCGCATTTTATCATTTATATACAATATTTGCTATAAAACACATCGTTTTCATTATTATAAGAAAATTGTTTTTTTTTGCAAATTTGCTTAATTTTTGAATATAATTTTCGTCATTTTATTTCAATGGATACAACTTGATTCTACGAGTCTTTTCTACGATACCATGTAATAGTAAAAGCTAATACTAAAAGTATAGACTGTTCGATGTAATATATGCAATGTATTCGATCGAATATGTCCATGTGTGGATATGTATACGTTTAATATACAAATATTTATTAATACTATAATTTATATATATATATATTGATATGGTATGAAACTGACGAGCCGTATGTATTTGGATTTGATATGCACAGAGTATACAATTCAATATATATAGAGACAAGATAATATAATGTACATTAACTATGCAAGTAGGAATATGTAAATGTGCATATGTTACGTTAGTTCTTTTCTTTTTTTTCATAAGTATATAATATGATACTATCTAATATGATATATATGAATATGTGATAAACATGTTTATATTGTTGGAACAAATTATGTACCACATATATAAAAATATTATGCATGATGAAACATATATTTTTTTCGCATATATAAACTTAAGCAATACTACACATATTAACATCTGAGATATATTTCGAGTCAATATACATGTATATTGACTCGAAATGCTTATACATATATATATATATATATATATATATATATATGTATATATATAATATTAAATTTAGACCTCTTAGGATTTGTAGCGCAAAAACAATTCATATGATAAAGCTGTGCCCATTGAGATGTTCGTTTAGAATGACAAGAATTATAACATATTCAATAAATTTAAATCCGCAGAAAAATACTTTTTAAGTAAGGATGATGCGGGATTTTTTCGTTTTACGATTAATAACAGGTGATAAAAATTTTAAGACCTTTTATCGTAAAATTGATAAGCGTTTATTTAATCTGCGTTTATCCAAATTACATATATTGATATAATTATTAAATACAATTACATATTTATATGGAAATAATATAAGAAATGTTATAAACAAGAAAACAATTTGATTTACAATTTGTTAATGTTTGTATTTTATTCGCTACAAATAAAGATATTTGTTTACCAAGAGATTAATGAGTCGAGAGTAACTTAATGTCAGGCTAATGCTAACTTGTAAAGCAACTTAAATTAATAAGAACTTATTATAAAGTGTATGATCCATGACAATTTTGCGTGCTCCTCGGACCAGTCGTATAACCGTCCAGACCATTACTATTCATTAGGATTTTTCCAGCGATGTGTCTTCCTTAAGTTTTGTTTTTCGCCTTAGCGACGGGCCGCCGCGTCTGTGGCGTCGCATTACTAAGTGAGCACGGATTTATCATGAGGCCGTACTTTATTAAATTCGTAGCGAGCCTCCGGCCCCCAGCAGCCGCCGGGATAAGCTCTTTTTTCGTAATTTATTCCGATATGAGGGGGAGATACCTCCGCAACAGGGGGATCGTTAAGCGGGGTTAAAATGTTAATGTCTCCTGCTTGGCCATGATACCTTCTTCTTTTCGTTCTTCTCTTACATTTTTTTCTTTTTTTTTTTTTTTTTTCTATAACTTTCTTTTTCACTCGTATAGTCGACGTTTTCTCTTACTTACCAAGATATATTTTTTATTCGAATTGTCATATCCCCAAAATAATATCGATGTCACGTATCACATGATCTGTCTCGATTCATATCGAGAACAATGGTTGAAAGATAGAGACAGAGAGATAGAGAGAGAGAGAGAGAGAGAGAGAGAAAGGGGGGGGGGTGGAGGAAGAGTGAGAGCCCCTCTTTTTATTATTTCTGTTTATATTCATTTTTTATCATCAACATCAGTATCAACGTCAAGGTCAACGTGAATATTTTCTTTGATATAAAGACTGTAATGAATTCCGAGGGAGACTCGTCGACTTCCCATTTCGAAAATATTTCCTGTAATTAACCGGCCGAGAATTGATATCCAGACAAAGCTCGCCGTTTTTAATTAAAAAGGAAAGGAGCAAGGCCTCGGCGTGGCTAAATTAATGTGCGTTGGACTCTCAGCCTTCTCCCAGCTGGACAGTAACGTCGCACGACGTTCCTCCTGAGATAGAACTACGACACGATCGATCTCAGTCCATTCTTCCGATAAAGTTGCTCGATGGAGCAACGTCGAAGATCAATCGCCGGAAAGGGGAAAAGAACGCGAGAGAAGCGTTGGTCCCGTTGGATCAGCGGGTCTACCGGTTCAATTAACCATCAGTGAGAGAAAGGAATAAGAGAGAGAGAGAGAGAGAGAGAGAGAGAGAGAGAGAGATGGTCCGATTCGTTTGGAGTGGGTGAGTCGACTGACTGAAGTTGAGTTCGGACGAGGAGGGCTTGACAAATCGACCAATCAGTCCCGACGATGAAGTCCTTCGTCTTATTCTTTCCTTCCTTCATTTCTCTTTCGAATTCTTCTATCCACTCTCTTCTTCCTCGTATTCTTCTTCTTACTCTCTTTACAGTATTCTGTCGTTCGGAAAAGAATGTGAAAGGATGGAGGAGGAATGGGTGGAATGGGATAGGTAGAATGGGGTAAAGTAGAGTAGGGAAACGCTTGGTAAGAATTGTCGGAAGTTTTCGGAACAATCGTCCTTAAAAATCATTCGGTCGATTAGCTCGAAGTGGAATCGCCACAAAAAGTACACGAGGGCTTAGCTAAGTATCTTCGTTGAACGGAGGAAAGGAGTGAACGGCTAGACGGAAAAGTCCCGAACTGGAATGGTGGGTAAGTCAAGGAGACAGTCTCGATGGTTTGCTTCCTTTGCAGTTCTAAAAATATTTATTCTGTCTGTCTAATTTAATATTTACGATTAAATTGATCTGTTAATAGAAATGATAATAATATTAATAGAAATATAATAATACATACGATCCATACATGGACTCTAATATACGTATATTAAATTTTTTTAATTCGTTGCATTGGAATATTCTCAAAGTAATAACAAAATTCGATTTGTTAGATGAAAATCACAGAACAAAATCGGACGAATTGCTTTTGAAGATGTTGGAAAAATGATGAAGGCGGAGAGAAAGAAGGAGCCAACGCAAAGGTGACTCCTTATTTTATCGGTGCCGAGTTATATTGAGACATAAATCATATTCGTTCGATAAGTCGCCTGTTATCCTGGCCACTCCTGTAGGAAGCGATTCTCCAACCTCAATGCTTTATCACAAGATCCGGACCATTTTCTTCTTTTACTCTCTCTCTCTCTCCTTTCTCTCTCTCTCTCTCTCTCTCTCTCTCTCTCTCTCTCTCTCTTTATCTCTCTTATTTTTCGTGTCTCGCTTGTGCAGCCTTTTACCGCAGACCATTTCCATTCTCCTTTTCTTTTTGTTCACCGACTTGACGGTAACAACGAGGCGCGAAGTGCGATAACTTCAACATTGATAGTCTCATAAATCGATGACTATACTACTAACTCACGTTCGTTTAATTAATTCTTTTCTAAATTTTCTTCTATTTTAGTCTAGTTTTGATTTACATCGGCATCTTTTTGATAATAATTATTTAGATTCTAAGTATACGAATCAATGATATATTTCTTATCAAAGTTAACATTTTAAAATGTTGATTTATCTATGTTATAAAGTGTAAAGATTATAATATCTCAAACAGAACACGCTTGAATATAAATTCGGAGATAAAAAAAATATCTCAAGTAAAATCAAGTTTTATATCAAAGATTATCGTACAGAAAATTTGTTTGAGAAGATGTTCGTACAGAAAAATTGTTATATACATATATATATATATATATATCAATTTAATCAAAAATTATAAATTTAAACAATTATAAGAACGTTCGAATAGTCATTCATAACCAAGTAAAGATTCTTGCATCGTTCGGAGTATCACTTTACGCCTGATTTTAAAGATGATTTTATGAAGTAGTAAATAGAGCGAGAGTTTGCGTTAAGAACCGACCACCCTTAACCTCCCTTTCGGCTATCTCGAACTTTTAATAGACCGACCGACGTTCTGGTGGAAGGAGAAACGTTGCGGGATGGTACAACGACCCTTTTCGCCTTCTCATCCCTTCTTCAGCTTACCAACCTCTCTTCTTCACCGTCCACCTTCTATCCACGACGACGAGTCTCTTTCCCTATCGCTCTTATCCCCATTCTCCTCATCCTCCTTCTTCGCTTTTCTTCCTACACCCTTCCATCACATTTTTCCTGCATAAACAGCGGGTCATTAACCGACACTATAGCGGCAGATCGTATCTATCTTATCTCCTTCAGTCTCTTTCTCTCTCTCTCTCTCTCTCTCCCTCTCTTTTTTTTCTCTCTTACTTTCTTCGTTGCCTTCAGTGTCTTGCCGGCCTCGATCTCTCTTTTTCCTCGAGACCGTCGCAAGATCCTGTTATCAGATCGATGTAAGCCGAGGGTACTCTCGGAAATATAGGCCGTTTATCTCGAGTGATAATTTTGTCTTATCGAGCGTTTTTAATGCGTATGTGATTACTTTCGAAAAATATATCTCGTGTTATGGATATTGAGATCTGATCAGACGCATATTATCTTTAAAAGTATTTCTATAATATTCCAAAATTTTATCTATCCATTTGTTACTTTATATAATGTTTTCGTATATACAGGTTATATACATATACTAATACATTAGTTATGAAAATGTTATATCATGAAAAAAATTTTGCTTTTATTATTTGCATGGTTAAAAATAAAAATTAAAAATATAATTATGGATAGTAATAAAATTTATGAGAAATGTATGTTGGAAAAATTAAATATTTTCTCAATAATGAAGACGTAATCGAATATAAGAATCATCGATTTAACGGATTCGACTTTTCTTATCATAAAAATGGAGCTTCGCTTCGAAAGCGTTTTCGAAAGACGATGGGTTAGAACGTGAACGGACGACTGCAATGTCGTTCGAACGCCATCGGAAAATCGTAAAATACCTAACGGTAATAAATCCGACATCGAGTCTTGAAATTTCAGCTTGAGATTACTGTGAATGGTTATGTGTACAACGAAAAGGGAGAAGAAAACGGAAAGAACAAGAGTTGGTAATTTCATTCAGAGTAGAGATTCTCAAACCATCGGTACGTCCAATTTCGTCATGAAAAATTAATTTTCCCTGGGTATCGTCTATTTCGAGTAGCAAAAGGAAGAAACATGGAAAAGCTCGTCCGGTACGTTTTAAATGGTCGTGTTATGTTCGGTCTGTTTATCTGTCTTCTTCTCTCTTCCTCTCTCTTTCTCTCTCTCTTTCTCTCTCTCTCTTTCTCTCTTTCTTTCTCTCTCTCTCTCTTTCTTTCTCTTCCTCGACGACTTAACGCGAAAATACAAAATTATGCATCGTTTCGTCTCGGCAAAGTAGTACGTTTTAAGCAAGAAAACGAGCTCGATTCGTCCGAGCGTCCAATTCGTATGTATACGTATATACATACATACGTATATATATATATATTTATATGTATGTATAAGCGCGCGCGTACGTGCGTATGTGTGTGTATGTGTGTTTGTATATATATATATATTGTATATATATATATATATATATATATATATATATATATATATATATACATACATCCTCGAATTCTATTACTTTATAATTTCATTCTCGTTTCTCTCTTTATATGGTGCTACAACCAAATTGAAAAATGTCACATAGTAGAAGCTCCAGGATAACTCATAAATTGTAAATAGCATTGAAGTTTTTAAAAAAGAGATCTAGCTAGTTGAAAATCGTTTAGTTTAGAAATACGCTTGGACCGTTCCATCATTATTATTAATTAACAAGAATGCGATAAACGAGTAGTGATTCAACTACTAGACCTAGGATTCATTAGTCCTCGTTAAACTACGAGTGGTAAGGACCGTGGGATGCACAGAGCTGAAAATCTTTTATTTAACGTCCATTACTGTGAAAATAAACTGAGCGTAATCCTACGTGCTTTCATTAAATTTTCATCCAGCGTAAGGGCCGCGGACATCTTTTTTAGCATGTAATACTTTCATAAACGCGTTAGCTTTTTTCTTTTTAAAAAATTTTTTTATCTGCCTTAAGTAAATAAAACTTTCAAAGAAGTTACAGTACATTTTTTCTCTTCTTCTTCATTTAATATAAACTTATTAATCGCACGTATACGTAAATATACGTATCCTATATATATATATATATATATATATATATATATATATATATATATAGGAGAATATATATATATATATATATAGGAGATAGTAAAACTTTGGTATTATACAAAAAAAGAAAAGAAAAAAAAAAGACAAAAAAAGAAATAAAATCGTTCGTTTTTCGTTATCGCCTCATTAAAGAATAAATGCAAGTAAATGAAGAAGTTGAGACTCTTAAATTTTTTCTTTTAAATGAAAAAGACTACCGTTCGTCTTAATAACTCGTAGTATGACCTCTCGTTTAATTAACAGTAAACCGCTATTGATGGAGTACTCGGTAAACTAATAAAAGCTGATAGCTTGTAAGTAAGCGAATAAAGCATACTAAGAAGACAGAACTAAATGTCTGCTTTGCTAAAGCAAAAGTATTGAACTCTTTTTTCCTTCGTTCCTTTCTCATAATAAATCTAGGACAGATTATTTTTTGTCCAAAGAATTAGTAATTTCACTTTTAGAAGGATATTGAAAGGTTAATAAAATATTACGAGAGAATGAAATTTTTAATTCCTTATTATTTTATTCATCGACGTTGAATTATTATTTAGGATTTTTTTCTTTTTTTTTTTTTTTTTTTTTTTTTTTTTTTTTCTTTTAATAAACGAACTGTCTCCAATATTTAACTAATCGTATTCATTTGATTTACATCAATGATCATCGACGATCAAATCCAAAAATAAAAAAGCAAAAAAAGGGAGAAAGAAAAAGAAAGTAAACTATTCGATAGTTTTCCGGAATGCTTCTATGTTGTAAGTTAAGAGTTCTCGCGACGTTATAAATTTTAAGGAAGTTGGAAGTCGGCCTTTGTACTTTCGCATCGTAAAGAGCCATCGCGAAGATCTTTCACGACTTTACCAGCTATATCGTGAAAAGTTTCACTGGCAAAGTTATCGAGGCCGTACCTCTTAAGAATCTCCTTTTCTATTTTGTTCTCCATTTTCCATCCACTTTTTTTTCTTTTTTTTCTTTTTTTATGGGTAGAAAATATAATGGATAGTTACCTAATCGACGGATTTGCGTTTGACGGTTTTCCGCATTAAATCAAGAATACGAGTCTAGACGTGATATCGCTGATGGTGGTAGTGGATAACCGGAAGACAACGGTGCTGGAGGCTGCCTGTCAAGTTTTCCTACTTGGAGACGAGGGTTCAAGGAGTTTGGTGTGCTACGTTGTGCCATGGTGGGGGCAGTAATTATACCACGCAACCTTAACCAATAATAGTTACCGAGCGGTTTTCAATGGTTACAACTTCGAAACGGTTTAGCTCCAATTGAACTTTGTCCCAACTTGCTTCAACGTTCATAGAAGATGAAAGAGCGTGAGGTTATGGCGTTGGCCCATTCCCCGCGTAATTCCTTGATATCCCAGCCTTTCACTACCGGAGATTCGATCAGCCAGTAGCCGACGCCTTTTTACGATCGAATCTCTTATTTCTCCAGGTAGGAAAAGGCAATCTGTGGACTTTCTATGGTTAAATTCTTTTCATTATATTCTGAAATCTTCGTAGCAAATCGAAATGAACAATTTTTCTGGTTTTTTTAAACGAAATATGTTTTCTATGTATATTGGTAATTATTAACTATTATATACGTATATATAAATAAAACAAAAATTGTTACATGTACATAAAATAACAATATATATAATAATCGTTTCAGAGTATGTATGCACTCTCATTTTTTCGATCATTCTTATTTGTCTTCCCTGTTCCCCCCCGCCCCGCTATCTTTATAGTTAGAAGTAAAAGACTTTGAAAGGTAACAGAATGCAGTGTCATTTTATATGTTCCAAATATCACTCTTCCATTTTACTACCTTACCCGAGTCTTCTTTCTCGATTCTTATCGCATACGTTGCAATGCTTTTAGTACGTTGCATTTTCTAATAAGCCTCTTGCTTTTTTAATAAGCTAAATGCATGCAGAGGCGTTGAAAGAACGAGTACGTAATGCATTTTCTTGGCATAATGTAAACGTAAGGGCGACGCTCGGAACTCGAGAAATCTACATTTATTTGCATTTCACCGTTCGCATGATTCGCATACACCTAATACCGTGATTCTGCATGTTGCACTTAACGTTTGACTTGACATTCCGTTTTAGACGTTAGATTACATCATAAATCGAAAAATATAAATTATCTTCTGTCAGTTTTTTCTTCTCTTTATTTTTTTCTTCTTTAATATCGAAAGTAATAAACTTTTTATTGTAACATTTTTACATTGTATAATGTTTTATTAGTTCCAACATCGATAAACAAGTTAAACATCTATATATATATTTATGTATTGTGAGTTTTATGAAAGAAAAAAATTGACAAAGTTTAAGCATAACATGACTCTGGCGTGGAAAGGATATTATCAGCGAATATGCTCTCTTGGATGGAAGATAATAGGCAGTTATATTCCATACTCTCAGTATGATGACAACCAATTACAAGGTGCTGACATTCGATCATTAATTCAGTCTACGATATACGTACGCACACTTATACGATAATATACACGTACATTCATAATATGCTGTGATATTACTGGACCATCGTATTCTACTACGACATGTAAAATATTATCGTATAATTTAGTCCTTCCAGATCGATAGCGTGCCTCGCGAGTCGCGATGGTCTGTATTAAATGTATGTGAGACTCGATTAGATCTTCAAATAAGTATTATTCCTTTTAAGATTGATCGATTGTAGAAATATTTACAAAATGCATATAAGTCAATCGAATATAAAAAAAAAAAAAAAAATGCATATATTTCTAATTTTATTTTCATTCTTTTTCACCTTATAAGAGTTCTTTTCACAAAAAGTAATATTCATTTTATATTTTCATCGCTTTTACGCCAAATGAGAATAATTTTTCATTTAATTTTTTTTACATATTTTATTATCTATTTGGAAATATAGAAAAATTTATTCGATTTCAAAAAGTACTGTCAAATATTCTTATAACTGTCTTTATATACTTTTTATTTCTTATGACAGTCATACGTTACATTCGAACATGAAAGAATGTACATTGAAAGAAATGAGGTATTCGCTTTAACGTACTTTCTCTATTGAAACGAAGGTACATACTGTGTGATAAAATATTTTATCATTGAATGTGTGTACCTTTGTCAATATATGTTTGTGTATTTGTATTACACATATACACATACATATGCATACGCAATACATATATATATATATATATATATATATATATATATATATATACATACGTACGTACGTCCTACATACATATGTTTATATTTACCTCTCTCTCCGTCTTTCTCTCTTTTTCACACCTACCAACAAAGTCTTGGGTTAAAGCAATCGCTTTTTATGCCCCAACTATTTCGTTTTACACGGAAGGAAGTTTTATGCACTTCACGACGTCTTTTTCTCATCAATAACTGATACACTTTTGTATTCCGTAGTTACAGTCACATTGGAAGTAGAAACGATATATACAGGGTGTAGCAAAATATGTGTGTATGATTTCAAGGGTAACTTCAACACATACCGATCAATCACCTATTTTTAGAGCAACTGGTCAAAGGTATCAAATTAATCCCTAAACGTTTTGATGTTCCGACCTTCTTCAAACTATCGGAAGTCGGACAACATTGTAGAATAGACTATATCAACGATATATAATACAAATTGATAGTTATATGAAAATTAGTTTGACAACAAAATTACTGGGATGTAAAAGTGTCTATAATTCAGAATCTAACTTTTATAAGAAAAAATGTTTAGGTATAGTTTCCTTTTTTTCTCATGCTATATTTGTAGTTATACTTATAAATACATTCTTTACACATAAGTATATATTATGATACACCCTATATACATACATACATACATACATATATATATATATATATATATATATATATATATATATATAAATATATGTAGTAACGTACGTAGATATGTTCACGAGAATACATATGTATGTATGTATATATTATGCGGATACTCTATGGCGTTTCTCAAAGTACTTCGTCCTTGTATGTATGCGTTCCTTCTCTATTAGTGTATGTCTACCTTTGCATGTATGCTATTGGATGTTCTGCCTAGAAACAGGCACATGTATTCATGGACGATCGATTTCGGCAAATAACCTCGTTTTACGCTCCTCTATACCGACATGAATCAACCGACGGTTGTTTTTTTTTTCCTTTCTTTTTCCCCTTTTCATTTTCTCTCTCTCTCTCTCTCTCTCTCTCTCTCTCTGTCTCTCTCTCTCTTTGTGTTTTCCTATTTCTCTTTTGTCCTATCATTTGATCTTTTACTAACGAAGTGACCTTTACGACTTCGTGATCTCGTACTTTTAAAGCCTTGAAATACTCAAGTTACAGTTTCGAGCTGGAGAGTTTTTCCGATCCTGAAAAGTATATCACATGGAAGTGTACAGCTTTTATGATTCCATCCCCTTCCCTTATTTTTCTTTTCTTTTCTTTTCTTCTTTTTTTTTTCTTTTTTTTTTTTTCTTCTTCTTTTAAATTTAATAAATATTTCATTTCCTACTGCTTACGTCGACGAACAAGATTCATGAGACGGGTTTAACGTTACATACTATTATATTCTTGATGATTTTTAGAAAGAATAAAGGATTCGATATTCAAAGGGAATATTTTCGAAATAAAGACGATACGAGCTTATCTTCAATGTACAATGATCATTAAGAAGTTTCTATTTTCGTGCTGATATATAGTAGAACTATTAATGATTTTAATTATTTTTAAATTTGATAATTTTCTTTCTATATGGAAAATAAATGGAATAAAATATCAATGTTTCATCGATAATATATCTTTTATTTTTCGAGCAAGCGTTGGAAAAGAAGTCGTATAAGAAAAGTCGTCGTAGTTCTTTCGATAAGTTTAACTTGCATGTTTACATAAAAATAACATTTTATTGTACGTATTAATCTCATCCAAGCATGTACACTGAGTTCTGTTGCAACGTTCACTAAAGTACCAAGAGAGATATTGCGTTCGGAAGCAAAGATGCCTTGCATAGGAAGGATCACAGAGCTAAGGATCAGAGTTAAACCTTGGAATTTTGATCCTCTTTGAATGTAAACAGCATCGTTACTATTGCAAATCTTTATGTGAATTCAGGTATTATATGTTAGACATATATACATTTCTCGATATTTAAGATAATTCTTATAATACATTTATCGTTTTAATTAATTATTAATGAATTAGAATATGAATAGTTTTGATATTATAAGATACAATAATTATTTTTCTTTTTTAATTAACAAGACCACGATACGATTTTGAATTATGTATATTAAATGTCAATTTTATCGATTAATTTTCCAATAATTCAAACTTCAAACATGATCCAATTATGATCTATCTAATGTCTGGTTATAGTTGAGGACGAAGTCCTCGCAAACTCGTCCTTAAGTTTAGCACGAACAATCGAAGAACTAGGCCAGTTTCAATTTATCGAGCGAAGAGAGTTCTCGAAGCATTCGTAAAATCGATTCTCCACTGTACTCTCCGTTCCATTAGCGCTCGCTCGTATATAAGCACTGCAATGCCAGTATCTCTTTCTCTCTCTTTCTCTCTCTTTCTCTCTCTTTCTCTCTCTTCGTAACATAGGAACGATCTTACAGACAGTGCTTTCTAATTAAAGTCCTTACTGACAGGAAGATACGCTCTGAGATGGCCCGAAGAGGTTGACGGTCAAGCAATAAGGACGGATAATCAATATTAGGCTCATTTAGTCGCGAAACAATATCCCAAGTTGGCAAGACAGCTCGTCGTTTTGCGTTATCACGAAATCCGAGCAGCAGACGAAAATGTCGCAGGACGCTGGTTAATTGGGTTAATTAAGTTAATTGGATGACAGGAGATATCCGATGCTTGCTATGAATATTGCAGATTTAACACCCATTTCCATCGTATTGCGTGTTTGGATTACTTACTGAAGACTTGTGAATGATACTTGAAATGGAGAGTTATCATCATCGTAGAAGATCATCAGGCTTTCTCTTTCCTTTCTTGAATTTAATCACACTTATCGATTATCTTGAATATGTTCCGAAGTTATCGAGATATTATCGGGATCAAGTATGTAGGTACACAAGAGGTATATTATTATAATCATTGATGTTTATCTGTCAAATACGTTTTCAAGATTAATGTGTAAACGTCGGAAGAATGTCTTTTTCGTTTTCATTTTTTTTTCCTTTTCTTTTTTTTTTTTTCTTTCATTATCAAACAGATGGCAACCCTCTAGAAACCTAATGTGTTTGTCTATTACTAAGTAACTAACAAGGTCAGTTGTTCCAGCTTGATGATGGTGAGCGAAAGTGGTGCCACGAAGGAGAGGACTAGGGATCAGCACGCAAGGACTCTGCGGCTTGCCCATTATCGGCTTATCGAATTACAAACTTGCTGTACTAATTATATTAGAAGGCATTTTACGTCGTGCGAGTTTCAATGCCAGCATCAAAAACCAATGTTAGATGAGTCATAGCTCATTCTGTTTACTATGTTCTCTATCTTTCTTTAACACACAAATATATATACACCAAGAAGTTTTTTTTTTTATATTGTTGGATTGCTTTTAAAATACGATTTTTTTTTTTTTTTACAATCGGAACAAAAGTGCAATAATGAATGATTTTGCGTTAAGAAAACCATAGTAATTTGTTGAAATCTTTTTCGTTTCATTGTGGCTACGAATGCACATGCTCATTCCAAAAGTCTATGTAGTACGATCTAAACGAAACGATCGAAGCTCTTTACACTTCACCCCAAGGGAATCAGCCCTTGCAACCCTTGAACTACGGTGAGCGGCTTTTCTATGGATCGGTGGTTAGCTAGCTTCGGAAACACATTTTTCTTTAAACGTACGGGACGAGAAGAAGACTCTTTCAAGCTCGACACCTTCGTCTAACACGATCCTTCTCTCTCCTCTCCTCCCCTCCCTCTCTCTCTCTCTCTCTCTGTCTATTTACTTCTATCTCGTTCACTCTTCTTATCCTTAGACCAAAATCGTCCCAGCTAATGATTATTTTTCAATCGATTTGTTGGCCGTACGATCGTTATTTTAGCGGACACCTTTTTCAATAAACTTTCTTACCACTCGTTGTCCAATCTTTCAGCTGTTGCTTTTTCTCCATTCTTTCATCGTTAACGATGTAATTTCCTTTGGAGCACATCTGATTTCTTTCGAACGACTCTTCAAAAATAAAGATTTCTTTTCACTTCATTTAATCTTTTGAAATTATTACTTAAACTTTTTATAGTTTTTATTTTTCAAATATCTAATGAAGCTATAGTTTTCTCTCTCTCTCTCTCTCTCTCTCTCTCTTATGTGTGTGTGTGTGTGTGTGTGTGTGTGTGTGTGCAATGAAGCTATAGCTCTTTTTTCTTCTTAGTGAATAAAGACAAAGGATCGAAGAGTATCGGCAAGGTATCTGAAACTATAGGGTGACGTCATTCAGGCAGGCAGTTTGAGTCAACGAGCATCGAAACAGGTGCCCCGGAAAATCGAGTGCGGCATTTTCGAGGCGTGAAGAATTTCCCTGTGGGTCCGTTGCGATGCGGGTTAATCCCTCGTACCGGCATCCTTCGCACTCCGTCGATTTTTACGAGACCATTTTTTAGTCGTCACTCCGTGCTCGTTTCTCGCCGTGCAAGCACACGAGCCAGCCCTTTTTTCCTTCCTCTTTCCTTTCCCCTATTCTAGCAGAGTGATTGGACGATTTCCTGGGGATGCCAACTCGATCGATGCCCGATCGTCATCTCGTCTTCACCGATTCGATCTACCTTCGATAATTCTTCTTCTCGGTAGTGAAAAAGAAAAGTTATACCAAAAATATCGACTATTTCCGGAAAGGAAAGAGGATCGTTGACTATACGTTCAAAACCCAGGACACAAGGTGAACGAGTCGATAGGAGAAAAAGAGATTTCGTCGGGGTTCCATGATCGTGAACATTTTTCAAAATAAATTCGTTCCACTTTAAGAGCGACGCTTGGAAGGTAGATCGAAGTGGACGCTACGATGAAAAATTCACTTGGAATGGTATCTCTCTTTTTAGCTTTCTTAGTTACACTCAAGTATTATGTTCTTGGATTTTTTTTTCTTTTTCTTTCCTAATTGTTTCTTTACTTTTCCTTTATTTTTTTTTCAATCTACGATAGGTACATACATTTGTTGTATATAAATAGATAAAATATAAAAAAGGTAATAGTAATAGATTCGAGGAAGGAAATTTTGCAATAAAAATTTTATTAGGTAATTGTAAGAGGAAGTGAAAGGTGTATTTAGCAATGTCATTTTTGTCGGCAAATTTCGTAACAGTTGCTGAAAATGGCGTAGCTACGAAATCCACTGGAATATCACGGATGCTTTCTACGGTGTCCGTTAAATTCGGTCTAAGTGTTAACACACCGTTTGAGAGGTGGTACCCGACTGGAGGAAAATTGAATTCGAGCAATACTTGTAGGTATAGGATTGTTACGAGTTTCGAGGTCGACGTAGGAATAAGCAAAGCGTATTCCCGGTATGCTACTATCGCGGGGACGACAGGGCCTGAAACAAACGACTGTCACATAAATTACGATAGTATCTTGACACTTCTCGGTGTTACGGGACGTCTTGTATCTTCCCTTGTGGAGTGTCGTCTCATGCCTGTTCGAGGAGCTATTACGAGGAGAAGCGTGGCTTCCCAAGATCCAAGGTAATTTCGTATTGATCGGTTACTACTACTATCGACCATTTTATTAATTATGTTTACAAGAAAATAAACATTTTTCTCTTTGATAATTAATTATAACGAAACAAAACTGTAATAATCAAATTGAAATGTACATCGTTGCTACGTATGATAATAAATGAAAATAAATAATTAAATGTTTGAATAAATGTAGATAATAAAGGATTATCGTTAAATGTTTTGTGTACAAAGAGTGTACGAGAGGAAAAGAGAATTAGAATGGAAATTCGAAGTATAATCAAGGTATGCTCTTTCGTTCCTATCGTTATCGCAAGACAACTGGTGAGAAACAAACGACTGTCGCATAAATTACGATGATATCCGGTAGTGAGCCGCACGGGACTTCTCGAGGGCGCTCGAATTTCGTAGCCCGTTTCGAGCTGAGCATCGACGTTCTACGAGCTGATTGCGAGCTTCTCGATCCGAAGGTTCTTCGCATGGTTGAGGACCAAATTTGCGATGCGCCGTCGGCTGACTTAATTAAACAGCCTCCCCCATGTGAGAGACCCTATCTATACCTCGACGTGATACGATTGTTCGAACGGTCTCGTTAAAGCAACCTTCAAGAAATAACTCCTCCCTATTGCTAAAGCTTCCCCTTAATCATTTTATCTCGATCTTTTGTCAATTTGTATTCAGTTCGACTGAATAGAAATAATTTCTTTCTTATCGATTTTCTTTAATAAAAAATAAGAAGAAGGAGATATAAAATATTTTTTTTACGTATTTACAAGTGATAACTCGATAAAGTAACAGTCGATATAATATTTATAACATTTATATATTAATGTATTTATATATATAGGGTGTTGATCCATAAATGCCCGAGCAAACATCTTAGCGAATGATTCAACTTGCAAGAAAGTTTAAAAAGAGAATTTCGAACAGATCTAAATCAGCTATAAAACGCACGTAAAGATTATTCTTTTATTTGGCACCTTTTTGAGTTATGAAGGTAGTTTTCCTTTTTCTTTTTTTTTTTTTTTTTCTTTTTTTTTTATATGGATACGTATATTTTTTTTTTTTTTATTTATGTAGTAGAGGTCATTTGAAATCAAAATCATAATTAGTAGAAAATTGTTACTATGCATCGTTTATACGGGATTTACCATTTATCTCGAAAAATTGGAATACCTTGTTAAGGACTGAATTTATTAAAACAATTTTTTTGGAGATTTATTTGTTATAATGGGACATATCATATGATATCAATTGTTTTTTGCACATAGAATTGTGAGGAATATTTCAACGCTAAAATTATTTTTTTTTTTTTAATGGAACTATACATTTTTCTTTCTCTAGTATGAAAGCATTTGTTGAAATATTCAACAATGTGCCATATGCTGCCATTTATTCCTACAAAATATAAATTATATTATAAATTTGTGAGTTATTAAAGTGTATAATTCCGAATCGATATTGGCTAGTTGATAAGTTGCATGTTGCAAATATGAGGAAACATTTTCACGAAATAAATTTCATTTTCTTAGGTCAGTAATTTGATAAAAATAAAAAAAAAAACGAGTCCATTTTTTTTTGTTTACAGCATATAGAATTATATTGCATTAAAATACAGCTCAATTTATACGATAAAGCAAATATTTGCATAATTATTAAATACAATGTATTTACCACGTATTAATAACAAAAAGGAAAATAACAATAATTGAATTAAAAAGAAATGCTATGTGTTCTTCATTAAATCCTAACAATATCTTTCTCGTTCAAAAAATTAAATTTTATGTTTAAATATCTGAGCGAAACGAAAATTTTAACTGCGAATCGAATTTTGTATCAGAAATCATATGGAACAGGAAGAGGTGACACGCGGTATCATGCCACCTCCATTTCTTTCCTATTCCAAATTTCAAAATCTGGAGATTGCAGAAATTTTTCCTGCAAATTGAAATTTGTATCAGGATCACATGATGGGCAAAGCAGTGGCACACGGAATCGTGCCACTTCCAGATAACTCATTTTCTCCTGTTCCAACTTTCAAATTCTGGAGATTGTTGAAAGTTTTTCCCCATAAATCGAAATCTGTATCAGAATGATATAATGTATGAAGAAGTGGCATGTGGAATCGTGCCATCTTCAGATAAGTCATTTTCTCCTGTTCTAAATTTTAAATTCAGGAGACTGCTGGAGTTTTCCTTAAAAATCGAGATCTGTATCAGGATTATATAATGCATGAAGAAATGGCACGCGGAATCGTGCCACTTCCAGATGAGTCATTTTCTCCTGTTCCATATTTCGAATTCTGGAGACCGCAGAAATTTTTCCCGCAAATCAAGATTTCCACGAGGATTACATGATACATGAAGAGGTGGCACGAGCAAACGTGCCACCTCCAAATAAATTATTCTCTCCTATTCCAAATCTCAAATTCTGGGGACCGTGGAAATTTTTCCAAATTTAGTTTTGTATCAGGATCACATAATATATATATATATATATATATATTAATATAATTTATCTGTTATGTGTATTAATAATGAATAAAAATGAATATTTTATATGATCGATATAAATTACTTATTACATTAAATTATTTTATTCTGACGATTATTTATTTTTATATTCTAGCAGTATTATATTTTTATCTGTTTTTTTTTTTATATATTAAAACTTATCTGTTTTCAAACTATAAGCTTTATATAGAGCAAGTGAGAAATTCTATATAATCTTCCAGGTCTTGAAGATCGTAACGTGAGAGATACATTTTCCTTGAAAGAGAGTATTCGCTAGCATTACTACCAACATATTCATATTTCCTCTTCATTACGATTTAAGTACATGCAGAAATCTGGCGAATGATACGACTGTACGAACGTAAGACCGACTAACCATTAAGCTTGATAAATGATCATCGGCAATGCGGTATTCTCGAGCAGAGCACGAAAGTTATTATCAGGAAATATAAATTCACATTTTTATCAATCACTAAGAGCGTCTGAAAATGTCGCGTGAATAAGAGAGAGAGAAAGAGAGAAAGAGAGAGAGAGCGAGAGAGCGAGAGAGAGAGAGAGAGAGAGAAAGAGAGAGAGAGAGACTGACATACAGACGGACAGACAGACAGACAGACAGACACAGAGAGAGAAAGAGAGACAGACAGAGAGAGAGAGAGAGAGAGAGAGAGAGAGAGAGAGGAAGAGGAAGAGGGCACGAGCCAAGTTTAAGTGACGTGGGAAAGCAGAAATGTGGAAACGTTTGCCGCGCATCCATCATTCGATTCGCATCTATCGTATCGTTTGGCACTGGCCTACCCACTGCTTTTCCGTACTACTCTTTCATTGATAAGCGAGATAAGTGTGCCCCATCGTACATCGCTACGATAGAAGAAGACGAATGACTCCCTACGACGATTTTCACCTATCTTTCTGTTACTTATTTTTTAATGCCATTCATTTTCTAAATATAAATCTGTAAAGCTGCTTTTTTCTTAATACCGATCGATTAAGCATCGATTAATATATAATCGATCATCACACATGTACATTATCTACATCCACATGTACATTATCGATTTTATTTAACTGATATTTATATTTCGGTATTTGAATTTGGTATAAAGAAATAAAGTCTGATCAGTTTTATTTTTATTCGTTGAATGTATAAGGGATGAAAAATATTTTGCTGGATATTACTGAATATATATATATATATATATACTCTAATACTATAATATTCTGACTAATCCATGAATGTATTTATTATATGCAGGCAATCTGATTCATTCATACACACGCACACTATTATTCATTCTATAAAATGTCTTCAGAAACAACAGCTAAGTATTGTCAGTTTCATAAAGTACATTGTCCCATTCAGGTTCGCTATAGTAAATTATTTATTTTCTATATTCTATAAATATAAATTGTTAGATATTTGTCATATATCAATATCTTTTCAACATTTTTACGAAATCGTTAGCAATACTTTTTTTTTCCCCTTTGTAGTTCTCGCTTCTTCGACGAACTTATAGCTTTCTTAAGGGCCGTTCGCGAAGCTATTTGAAAAACGGCCATGGCAAACGCACGACCCTCGTCTACACTTTTTATTCATCGTAAACCCTTTTAACGCCTACTATGCGAAACTATTAAAGATCTGTGCTGTAACTACGTACGACATAGGAAACATTCAAGATGGTACATCGAGCAAAGTTTATTAGTCTATTTATTAGCCGGCAGAAGTCGAAATTACTCGTACACTCTCTACTCTTTATAGTGATAGCTATTCGAAGAGGTTTTTATCTTTTATAATTACAAGTGTATTTTTAAATAATAAAATTGAGACCACTAATGGAAAAAGGATACATACATCAAAATGTTGTTTCGAGAAAATATCGGTCTCAAAACTTTTTTAATACTCAAAACTTTTTATTAGAGTATTAAAAGTAATGAAAATTAGTGCAATAAAAAACAATTGTTTTTTAAAGCTGTAGTAACATACCCATCAAACATTCTGAATGTAAAAGTTATGATTTGAAGATAATATGTGTTTCTGTTTTTTTTTTTTTTTTTTTTTTTTTTTTTTTTTTTTTTTTATGAATTTAAAAATATTGGTTTCTCTACTCTTTTTCCATACATTCGGTAATATTATAAAAAAAAGTTTTTTTGTTTATTTAATTAAATACAATTACTTATTAAATTTTTAACTTTTTTATATGTCATTTGAATAAAAAATACAAAAGTTAAATAGAAAAATAAGGAAAAAACTTTAATGTTTTAAATCAGTTTTATTCTACAAGTTCGTATATATCATTTTTTTCAGTCGCAGTATTAATGCATTATAAGAAGTTATATTTCATCTTTTTGTTTTTTTTTTGCAACAAACGAAATATTGTACGAATATATAACTGCTGAACGAAAGACTTTTGAGCAAACTAATACATATCATAGCAAGATTTTTCAAGATAGCGCAACATTACCATCATCTACGTAATGTAAACATTAAAAAACTTACATGCATGCATATGTATATATATATATTTTTCTTTTTTTTTCTTTTATTAGTATAAAATTTTATATAAAGGAATTTAATATGATATTTTACTCTAAAAGAAAAGCAAAGTAAAAATGTAATAAAGTTAAAACAGAAATATCTTCTTAATATTTGCTAATTCAGTAATTTCATATCCAAATGTAATCATTTACATATCGCATCATACTAGGGGAAATTAGGTGAACTTTACTTTATTTGAATATTCATTTTCACTTATCGTAGACGAACCATTCGTCTATGTATATAAATGTTCATTTTCATAATTAATCATTAATTTTATTTAATATCCAACATAATCTTAAAAAATTCGTATATTTAAAAAAATTAAATGTTATTGAAAAGATACAATGATCGTTGTTATTTAAATTTATGTTCTTTAGAAAGAAAAGAAATTTTTGTTCTGCGGTAAAAAAAAAAAAAAAAAAGGAAAAAAATGTTTTGCAAAATATTTGCAAAAGTTAAACGTTATAGAAAATATATTATATCTCTTCGTACTAAATTTGTAACAAATTTATCGTTGTAAGACTTAACACAATGTCGCATTACTTGACGGGAAGACAGTTACTTGAGAGTGAGTCAAGCGTAGTCAAAGGGTTAAATCTAATCCGTAGCAGGAGTCGGTTTTAGTGGCAGATGCTTCGGTACTAACTTCACGTTCACTGAAAGATTTCTCTACCTGCTACAGCAGCTGTCCATGATCTACGTATTAAATGGTGAACTGTTTCAATCATTCTAAAGAAGAAATAGAGTCTAAAACATGAAAAATAATTATTCATCTCGTTAATCGATTTGTGAGTGATCAAAAGAGATAAAAGATTATCTGTTGATTTTTCAGAATCATCATTTTTATATTATAGTTAAATCAGTTTTAAACATTTCAAACCTAACCGTGATATTTTTGATACGTTATCTTTAGATCTATGATAATCGTTCTAATCGATTAATTACGATAAAACAAGTTTATTAATTTTTCTTACTTTTCGTGTCTTTCATCTGTATTAAAAAATAAAGTAAAACAATTTTAATATTAAGCTTTAATCTGTATTAATAATTAAGAATTTATAAATTTTTCTATTTTGGTATATATAATTTTTTTATAAACGTTATCTTTTTAAACGTTGTTCGAATGAATAAATTTTCCTCAATGCGAAATGATTTAAAAATATGCTTTTTCCTATAAGATTAACTCCGGTCAAATAAAGAAAGAGAGAGAGAGAGAGAGAGAGAGAGAGAGAGAAAATTAAAAGACAGTGATAAAAATAAAGAAAGAAAGAGATAGCCTATTAACTTATTAACCGAAGAAAATATTTGATCAGTAAGAATAGATATATGAAATTTATTTTAATGAAGAATAAAATGGTTAAAATGGAGACAGGAAGCTTTTAATAAATTAATAAAATAAAAAAATGGAATATATATATATGTTCTTTCTCTTTATTAGAATAAAAAACAAATAATCCATTTATACTCTTAGAGTATAAAATAGAAATGAAATTTTTATGATGAGTTAATTTATCCTTTCAGAATAATAGGTTAAAACTATGTCAAATATATTAAAAGGCTTACCAAAATGACGTGATACGAAGTATCCTAAATGTGTTATGCGAGATGTGTTTCATCTTTCTTCCTCGATCTTCATCGTTTCCACGGCACCGTGAATCCTTATAGCATATCACGGGGTGTATATTAGATTTACATGTAGATAGTGCTAAAGCAGGTCGGGTTTTAGACGGTAGGCGTGGGAGAATAGGCGAGGGCCAAACACTTTGTAAGTAGACACCCTCCGGGCAGAAATTGAAAATCAAACCTGTAAACCCAAGCTAAGATGGAATAAATTAGAAGAGGTGAACTGGGGTACGTCTTTTAGATTTATTTTCTTTTTTTGTACATATTTGATATATCGAATAATCGAAATTATTCGATCGAAATTATTTGATTGCTTTAGTTTATTACTTCCTGAATAATCCATACTTGCAAATATTATAATTTTGTTTCTCTATTAAATTCACGTTAGTTCGACGTTTCTTTTTTTTTTTTTTTTTTATCCTTATTGGATCTCATGCATTCTTGTTGGGAATAAAAAATATTTTTTTTCTCTCTCTTTCTGTTTCTCTCTCTCTCTCTCTCTCTCTCTCTTTCTTTCTCTTTTTCAGTTTGGCCGATATCTACAGTTCTAATTTCGTATTCCGCGTGGCTTCGCGTTCATAGAGTTAAACTAAGTGCAGTTTGCGCTCACCGGTCGTCATAACGCCGGGGATGTAGCAGGACGATTGGGATACGTGCCACATCCACTTTATTTGGGCTACAGTTTCGTGTTCCGTTCTCTCTATCCCGAGATATCCTATAAAATTAGGTATCCGCCTAGCTCGCTTGTACACAACCACCCCTCGGAAAGCTCCACAGTTTGTACATTGAACCGGTTGCAATTAGTGTCTCTGAAAGTACACCTTCCTGTGTACGCTTTAAATGTTACAACGAGTGAACTCGAGTCTCGATTGGTACACTAACGTTCTACGTAATCGATTCATTCATCTTTTAAATTCTCTTACGTATTCTTTATATGCATTTTTACCTTCCCCTTTATCGTTCTTTGTTAACTTGTCAGAACTTTAATGGTTTTGACAGAACAGAAATACCTATCAGAAAGAATAGATTACGAAGAGTTAATATGCGAGCAATCAACCGTTTTAACTTACAAAGTTTCACGATGATTCAAACTATATGTATCCACTTACATGTAATCGAATCCTAATTACTTTGAACTTCCTTAGTGCCACTTTGTTCCTCATCAATTTGATTAGCCATCGCGCACGCTTAATCATTTTAACTCACTATTCGTAATCTTCTATTATCGAATAGAAGATTACAGATCTTACGTATTTAGAATCGAAAATTATTTCTATGAATTTTTATATAACAAATTTAATCAATCTCAATCTGTCATAGTATAAAAAAATAGTGAACGTATAAATTACTTATAGTTATATTATTTGTTCAAATCGACGAAATAATTTGATTTTTATTTTATTTTTATATCTTATTTTTGTATTATTAAAAAAGAAAAAAATAATGAGAACAATGAAGAACGCGAATCAAAAATGAAACTCTTTATAATAAAACTATGACATGTTTTCGTTTCATGTATCCACTTGTCTCTCAATTTCGAGCAGTTGAGACTATATATTCGTATACATGCCTATATTTCGACGTTTCATTTTGTCGTGGCAATAGAATCCGAAAAGCATTCAACGACTACCAGTGTAACGGATCGTAAAGCATTTAATAAAACTGAAATTGTAATAAAATGCAGTGATATTTGACGTACGCTTCCTGCCAACTGCAGAACGCTTCGTTGAAGTCGATTTTGCTTTGTCCGTCATTTAATCGTATTAATTCGCACTTCGTTGATGTACCATTGTATCATAATGATCGCATAGCTATCAACCGTGCTCAATTATATGATTTCACGCGGTCACACGAAGCGTAAGGAATATTAAATATATTAATCATGTACGATTTGTCGATTAATATCTAATATTTATGATATACGAACAATTAAATTTCCTCTTAATCTCTAATGCTTTATCTTTTATATAATAAATCTGTATATTTTTCATGAATAAATAGATTTAAATTGTTTCAATGTTTTCAAAATTTTTTAAATATCGTATATAATAAATATTTATAAAATGTGTATATACGATAAATGTGACGTGAATCGATAAATTTAAGAAAAAAAAAGAAAAAAATCGAAAGAAGTCATTATAATTGTCAAGAACTAGGTAAAGAGTTTTTGGATAAGTGATAAATTTCGAAAATAAAGATCCGTCCATAGAAAAAGGGAATACGAATTGCGAGAAGACGTCAAAAAGCACGATCGTTGCTGCTGGTCTCCTTCGTATTCTCATAAAAGCCATCCATTCCGCTGCCGGTCGTTGGTTACACCGGCAGTCCCATCGTAAAAAGACTATCGTTTTTTTTCGCAAAATCTTAGACTCACATCAGGTACTGACAAGTAAGTACGGATCTCAAGGCCCGTGACTTTTTGATTCGTGAGGCGATTTCGTGAGTCGAACGGACCAATGGTAATACGATCGTAGTAGAATTATCTGGTGATCTCAGATAAAAAAAAAAAAAAAAAAAGAAAAAAGAAAAAGAAAAAAAAAGAAAAAGAAAAAGTAAAAAGGAAAAAAAAAAGAATCGTTGACTTTGTTAGAGCGAATCTTCGATCTTGAATTTCTTCTCGCAAACACGGTAACTTCAGTGCCATTTTTCATTCTCTCTAACGAAGATTCGTGAGGTAGTTGGTCTCGTTAACGCCACGTTGAAACCAACCAAGAAAATAAAGATCAACCACGTTCCCATGTACATATATACTTACGTACCGATCTACTATGAAAGACAAACAAAAAGGAAAAAAAAAAAAAAAATAGAAAATAGAAAAAACAATTTCTTTCAGGTTGGATATCTTCGTATCGGTGCATTTCGACTCGATTCGTATTCGTAACGCGATTCGACGTAAACTCAAAGAACGTTTCTCAACATTTCATTAGCAAGTAGTGGAGTTCTCCGATGAAAAAGAAAGTATATAACATTGGAAATTCTATTTAGATATCCATTTCTCTTTCTCTCTTCTTTTCAATGAAAATACGAAAACCAAGTTTTCTGTTTAGTTATCCAAATTGATAGAGAAGGAACAGAGAAAGAGAAAGAGAAAGAGAAAGAGAAAGAGAAAGAGAAAGAGAAAGAGAAAGAGAAAGAGAGAGAGAAAGAGAGAGAGAGAGAGAGAGAGAGAGAGAGAGAGAGAGAAAGCATTCGGAATACTCTTGCGAACGATTTAAATTCACCGCGACTGATACGAAGGCTTTCGTCTCTGTTTCAAGCAACGGCAATGGCGACAGAAGAAGGAAGCAAGAAGCAGTAACGAATACCTACCTATCTCTCGTTGAGCTACCGAGACGAAACTTCATTTTCCTGGCGGACAAGTTTTAATCAAGTTGGAGAAATTAGAAGAAAACCTTGGTCTCACTCGCCGTCCTCTTTCTAGCCTTACTTGCTTTTGTGCATACGACTATCCTTCTTTTAGGTGTCTTCGTATTGTGTCTTCTTTCTCTCTCTCTCTCTCTCTCTTTCTCTTTTTCTCTTTTTCTCTCTAACCATGTTCCCCTGTTCCCTGTTCCCATGTTTCTCACTCGAAAACACGCTGCCAAGGGAACTCGATAAGTGGGAAATGGGCAAGTTGGCACGTTTGCTAACTTCATATGTCCGTCCTTCGTGTGATATCGAGAGCCTGGAAGGTCTCACCCTTCTTCTTTCTTCTCTCTCCCAGTGGTGCACAGAGCCACTCACAATCTTTATTTTCTCTTCCTTCCAGAACTTGCTCGCCTTTTACCGTATCTACCGAATACGTATATACCGTACAATTTCTTCTGCACCCAAGTCATTCGAATCTTTTTCTTCTCTTTATAACTGTTAAAGTACACTCACAAGCGTGAAAAGATGTTTATTCGTTTCTCTTCTATTACGAGAAAAATCAATCTTTTGCTGCGTACAAACGACCGTGTTACGACACGATAAAAGGCATCCTTTTTATATGAACGAATTTACAATAATTTCTTTTCTTTTTTCTTTTCATTTGTCTCTTTCTTTTTCTTTTGTAGAGGGGAACTGACGAAGAAGAAGAAAAAAAAAAAAAAAAACGAAAAAGAAGATCGAAATTCAAATGACACGGTAATTGGTGGAATAAGTTTTTCTTTTTTTTCTTTTTTTTTTCGAAATTTTAATGATTTATAAGATTTTTAATAGAACTAAGCGTAGAAGTATACGTTGAATCTACAAAGAGTTTAAGAAACGTTAATCAAACGAGATGAGATCTGAAATGGTGAGCTAACGATTCCGTGAGAGCCACAAACGAGTTTGCAGCAGGTTTTCTTTGAAATCTCATTAAGAAGTGAGTTAGAATTGCTTGGCAGCAGGTATCTAACTATTTCTCTCACTCTTTTCCTCTTTCTCTCTCTCTCTCTCTCTCTCTCTCTCTCTATTTTTTTTATGTTCTCTCTGTCTTTCTACGGGTTGAAAATTCCGAAAAATTTTGCAGAACCTTTACGGTTCCTCGATCTAATCTTGACGATTCCGCGAGAATACGATCGGGCATACGGTCCCAGGTGGCAGTAAGACCTAGCCTTTAATGCGATTCTACCGGCAATTTTACGCTCTGAACATTTTAAAAAGCTTCGACTAAGGAGACGGATAGAGAGGGAAAGCGTCGAATGCGAACGAACAGTCTGAAAAAAGTGGAAATCCGTTGGGCGTCCTTCCTTTCCACTTTTAGAAACCACCCCTATCTTCTTCTTCTCTCTCTCTCTCTCTCTCCTTTCTTCCTCTCTTTCTCTCCTTTCTCTCTCTCTCCCTTTCTCTCTCTTTTTGTACTCTCGAGGAACGCGGCAAATCCTTATGAAACAGCCTCTTTGAAGTTCTCACCGATCGGAAATTGGCACAGCCACGAATTTTCATCCCATGATTACAGATTTAATCAAATAGAAAATTAACAGCCATCATCATCTTGTACTTAAACGTTATATATCTATTTAGATTCTCGCGTGAGAATTATTTTTTTTTCTGAATTTTTGATTCAGTTTTCATGAATCGTTACTACGTTCCTTTGATCAGCGCCGTATTTTGCATTATTTCTTTATTCCTTTTTGTCCTTTAGATTTTGTTGCTTTTTTGTATTTCCAAACAAATATTTCCATATAGAATGTACGAAAGATATACATTATAGATATGTATTATATGTATGTACATATATATTTATATATATATACGGAGGATGGGTTATTTAAATAAAAATATGCAAACATCCTTGTTGTTTGTGAACAAAGAAGAAAAATATTTAAATGTAGAAGACTTCGAGAATATTTTGGTTATACTTTTTGAAATATTACATATCTTCTTTGTAAAATGTTTTAAAATACCTATAAAGTATTAAAAGTATCTAAATTTTATTATTTAAATGCTGTACCCTGTATACATGTTTTTCCTTTTTTTTTTCTATTTTTATTTTTATGGCAAAGAATATGGAAAATATTGCATAAAAGATCATTTATTTATGTCTTCTTTCATCTTTCTCATTTTTAAAGAGCATATGATCTCGCTTTTATATTCGATATATGACTAACGAGTTAAGTAGACTCGAAAGATAAATTAGAGAGGTGTATAAAAGGGAAATGGACATGCGACACAATTTCAATAAGTATTATATCCTGATTTATCGTTATAAACTATATAATACCGATATATTTACTTCATATTGCATCTTTTTCAAAACGAGTAATCCTTCTAACAAGATATAAAGTAAATGTTCTGTGTATGATATGATTGACGATATACGTTTATGCATTCCAAATGTTTTAAAAGGTATCATGACATTTTTCAAAGGTATCTTTCTATAAAATTTATAAAAAAAAAAAAAGGTTAGGCCGTCTGTTAGTCAGAAATCAAAACTCGAACGCGAGATTTCCACTTTCCAAATGGTTGCTCTAATTATGAAACTATCAAGGATCTTCAGTCAATATATTCGCGAATGTCTGAGTACTTATCTGTATGAAAAAAGAATCTCATATCTTTGTTTCCAATATGCGAATATTTAATATCGTTAATCAAATGGATTATCTTATCAAACTATTGCAAAAGGATTAGAACAGAAGTCAAAAGTATTTGACGATCCTAATACTCGATATAAAGTCTATTCTCTTTTATTATTCTCATGAATTGGCGTTTACGAAAAAGCAGAAGTGCCAATTATCGGCTTGCGCAATTAAAATGCAAATGAGTATTAATCGAGTGCAACGCAGGAAACGATCGGCCGTGCATCTTTTTTCGAAATTTTCGGCCATTCTCTCTCTCTCTCTCTCTCTCTCTCTCTTTCCCTCGTGCGTATGCGTACATATGTACTCTGTCTTTCTCTCTCCCTCTCCTCCCTCTCTTTCTCACTTTCTCTCTTTCTCTCTCTTTCTCTTTCTCTTGTTTCTTCGTCTCTCTTTGTCGATGTTCCAGTGCGAGCTCGCGTATTCGCTTTGAAACGGAGCTTGTACCGATGCAGCCTGCACATGCGGCTTTGCAGCTGCCGTTGCTGCTGTACAAGCGCTGTAATTTACCGCCAGTACAATTAGTTTCCGTATATGAATCAGAGGCCGTTCGGTGTAAACTATGAATTCGTATCTACGCAATACACACGGCCAACACGTATTACGTTTTGCTTTAGGCATCGCGATTAAATGCAAATCACCAAAAAAGTTCCTTCAGAAAGCAATCTTTCGATATACTTTTATCTTCAAAATCGCTTTTTCTTTTCGATTACTCATCTAATTTCTTTCTAATTCATCCAGCATAAAATGCATTCCTATATGCAACTTATTATTTTTCTTTCCTTGTTTATCATCTCAATCATATTATGTACATATGTTACTATCGTAACTGGTTCCAATGGACGTTTAACCGATTCTTTTGATAGATTATTTGCCTGTATTTTTATGCTTTTTTATTTAATTGCTCGAGCAGTTTACGAAATTGAACGGCCGCTTTGCCAAGAGATTTCGTGGTTATTTGGTTCAAACGTTCAGTGACGTGTACTCTGCTCATTTGTAAGCTTCAGGAACCTTTGACGTACGTGATCGTATTGGAAAAAAAAAAAAAAAAAAAAACAAAGGATAAAGGATTTTTATTCGTGGTTTTGATGCGGGTATACATGCATATAGTAAATAGAATCCTTTCAATTTTATAAACTGACGAGAATTGAATGGTATGATAGACATATGAAACCAAAAAGAAAAACGATATTTAATGATTTCACGAAAATCGCTTTTCGATTTTAATTAAAAAAAAAAAAAAAAAAAAAAAAAAAAGAAAAGAAAGAGAAGATTCAACGAACAAAAAAAGAAAGAAATTCACGCTTTATCATTAAGAAATAATACTCTTTCTTTTCTTGTAGAAAGAAAAAAAAAAAAAAGAAAGAAAGGATATCCGAATCATCGTTCTTTTAAACGTTTTGAGACGTACTTCGCAACGAAGAAGAAGGTCGATCAAATGAACTCGTTCAACTTCGCGTCAATTGTTCGATTCAATAGACGGAGAACGGAAGAGAAGTAGAAGAATAAGAAAAAGAAGAATTTCACAAGGGAACAAAGTTGACGAACGCCATAGTATCTAAGTAGTAACGCGACTACGCAAGGAATAATTAGATTATCCTGGCAACGTGGTAATTTGGTCGCGATATCCCGTCGAGACTACAGAAATTAAGAAATTAAGTTCTTAAAAGCATTATCACCAGCGTGCTTGTCCTCAGTACTATACTATGTCCTTCTGGTTACACCTTTAGTGGATAAAAAAGCACTGATTAAAACTTAATCTAATCCGTCTTGAGTCTTCTTCTTTGTTCTCGGTTTTTTCTCTTCTCTCGAGAAGCTTTTTATAAATTTCACTGATCATGTGAATTTTTCTTTTTTTATGATCATGATAATTTTCCTTTTTTTCTTTTTTTCTTCTTTTTTTTTTAAAGATTAATCTAAATTAATTTATGTTTGATAATTAAATTACAATACGTAATATTCATATTTTCATATTTCAAATAATTGCGAATTCTGAACTATTAAAAAAAAAAAAAAAAAAAAAAAAAAAAAAAAAAAAAAGAAAAAAAATTAATAATAAATTAATATCGATTATTTCGCTTGGAACGATTGACGAATCAACTGCGAATATTGCAAAGTTAAGAAATTCTTACGATGATTTTGTCTAAAGTTTCGTTCGTTCGTTCGTTCATTTCTTCCAAGGCTATAATCACATGCGAAATGAAGAAAGGAGGAAAATTTCGGTTGGCGAATGTTCAGAAATCTTTTTCCACCAGGCGCTATTCCTCATGCCGTGAAATTCATTATTCCGCAGTTGCGTGTTTGCCGAAAGGAAATCGTTGCAGCCCGACCATCTCCTCCTGTCCGGAATATCTAGCTGCTTGATATATTATATCAACCGGTTTACCTCTCTCGCGATAATTCAACGCCAGTAATTTTTCATAGCTACGAGATGAAATCTTATTACACGATACTAATCGAAAATAGATAAATATTTTTGTCTTTTGTTGACGAAATCAAATTGATTCAAATTAGTTTTATCTTTAATTTCGAACGATTAATTAATTGCTCGAAATAAAATATATTTACATCGTAAAATCAACAACATTAAATGTAATTTATAATCAAAGAGAAATAGAAATTGCGCGAGAGAGAGAGAGAGAGAGAGAGAGAGAAAGAGAGAAAAAGAAAAATATTTTAATTTCTTCAAATAATGTAAATGAGAAATCGATCGATTTTTATCATTTTAAAAATAATCTATATAATTATTTGTGAATAATTTCTAAATGATAAACAGAGAAAAATGTAATGACGCTGGATGTACGATGTCTTCTCACTTTACAGAACAAATTTCTCACGCTCGTCGTGGATACGGCTTACGAGCTCGTGAGTATGTTTTATGTTACAACGCGTTCCTTCATCAGATACGTGTAATACTATGCGACGTCGTGACAGTTCTATAAAAAAAACAAAACTTCTCTACTTGGAGTATCCGTTAACGCGTATACTGATCTTGTCGTTCAACGAAACGAACGATACTTTTGCAACATTTGCAATTACAAAATGATTGCGTCCAAGTTTAGAAAGGTTTTGAATTCGATGACGCCTTTAAATGTTAAACATAATGCTATCGAGATAACATATCATATGGTGTAAAAGTTTTTGATCTTATCAATTATCACTTTTGATTCTTGCGTAATGGTTCTTTCATCTTCAAATTATTTCTTATTATCTTTATTCTTTATTCAAGAGAAATATTATTTTTCTTGAATTTTTTTTAATCCTCTTTGCCGAAACATTTTATAATTTAATTGATTTCAAAATACACGAGTTAGCGTGTATGTATTTGTTTAATATATTTTTTTTTTTTTTTTTTTTTCCTTTAAGATCGTTAACATTCTTTTATTATGGCAAACGCGAGCGAATAAGAGTCAAAAAATATCATTTGTGGCATTCGTTGAATTTCTAACTTTGCATTCCTCCCTTCGTTCTTTTTATTCTCGCTTTTCACCTTCCTTTGTTTGTCTTCCACTCGAGCAATAAGATAACCCGGCAAAGTGCTTGCATCCAACCAAATGATCGGACGATCTTTTGTAGAGTGAACATGCAGCTGTGGCGTTCTTCGTATCTTGAAAGCATGAAAAAGCGAGAGAGAGAAAGTGAGAGAGAGAAAGAGAGAGAGAGAGAAAGAGAGAGAGAGAAAGAGAGAGAGAGAGAGAGAGAAAGGAGAAAGGTAGATACTCACGTTTGTTGATTGTCCACAGGTGCGACTGTCTTTTCCGTAAGTTTACGGTCGCATAAACGATTATATAGCACCGTGTATGTCGCTTGAATTTACAGGAATCGCGATGGACTCTCTGAATACATAATGTATCTTATACGTTTACATATTCTTCTATTTAAACAATTTAAAAAATTTATTATCCTATGTATTTTAATGTATAAATGTTATAAATAAATAAGAGAGAGAGAGAGAGAGAGAGAGAGAGAGAGAGAGAGAGAGAAATAGAAAATTTAATTGAAAGCAGAACAACGATTTGTAGATTGGTATATTATTAAATTAAACATCTTGGATCGATCGATCAAATATCTTTGTAGATCATTTAAACCTTTAATTGTATTTCACTCGAAAACTATTTTCAATGTAATTATAACATTAGTGTCGATAATAGAGCACGTCGTTCGTAGTTCGCGGTTCATCGATCATCCTGCATGTAAATACAAATGCGCTCGTTTTGCAATTTAGAATTCATTGCCCCATTATCAGTTTATCACGGTACTTCGACGCGTCGAGGTCGTTATTTCTTTCGGATAATTAAAATTCATAATTAAACTCGTTCTGCCGATTCTCTCGTCGACTGAAGTGATTTTATTACTATGTAATTTGATATATATATATATATGCATGAATTTATCATCTTGGAAAAGTAAGTAACTTTTTTACGACATCATAGAAAATCATGTATTTATTAATGTAAAATGTTTGTTATATCATCGTTTTGTATTAATTATCTGAAAAAACTTTGAAAAGTCCTTTCTATTCGTTATCTGTTATTATCATCATTCACATTCATTTTGTATCTATTATAATTTTTCTATCCACAATGATATTAATGATATTGTGATAGCAATCATGAGAATATTGATTGTAAGAGAATTCTCATATTGTATTTATTTAAAAAAAAAAATGTTATAAAACAATTTATATGAAATTCGTGTCGGGCAAATCTCAATCAAAATCTGTCAAAAAGAAGGAAAAAGAAAAGAGCTTGGTATTCTCTCGTCTGTTCCTCGGTATGGGATAACGAGACCGTTAGAAGTCTTGGGTGGCTTTCAAAGGAGAGAAAGGCGAGAAAGCGGGAGGTAGAAGATTGGAGAGTCGAAAAGGGGATCACGGGAGTCGAAGGTTCCTCGCCTGAGGAGAGAATCGCACTTAAGAGCATACCGTTTCGCGAGAGAGGGCCGGATGTGGTTCGGGCAAACCGCGAGGAATTTGCCGGTTAGCTACCCTCAAGGCCGTCCTATGGAACTCGAGCAAGGAGGAGAAAGCGAGGCCCTTGCCTTGCAGCATCTCTAATTTTCTCAAACTGTTCTTGAAAGAAGTTCCGTATATAAGAACATTCCTTCCTTCAAAACAAAAAAATATTTTTCTTTGTTTCTTTTCTCCTTTTTTTTTTTTTTTTTTTTTTTTTTTTTTTTTTTTTTTTGAAGAAATATAATGTATATTTATATACACATACACACAATACATATATATATATATATATATATATATATATCATATAAAGTATGATAGTGTGAAAGGAGAATGTAACTTGGCGAAAAGATTGCTAGCTCGCCATGTCGTAAATAACCGATGGCTATCGAATAATGTAACAGCCGCTAGGAGCTTAAGCACTCGGCATGTAATATATTAATTAGAAACAATTAGCTGTTCTTTGCTCTCGCGGCTACGTGACCAGCCGGCACGATGTTTGACGTGCCTTGTGGTCCGTGTTTGTAAGCTCGAAGTACCTTTCCATAGGACTCGAAGGTGGCTCTCTTACCTCGAACACGCTCTAAGGCAGTGGTTTTCAAGTTTTTGTTTTCTTTTTTCTTTTTTTTTTTTTTTGTTTTCTTTTTTGCATAGATACTAATCTGTTTTCTTCTAAGTTAATTCGTTTAATTAATAAATATAGATTTCATTTCAAAAAAACTGTGACATTTTTATACCTTCTTTCTTTCTTTTTTTTTTTTTTTTTTTCTTCTTTCTTTACGATAATTGTTCTTTCTTTTTTTTCAAAAAAAATTGCACGCCCTATAATGAATTCAATGTTAAACATTTCTGATAAATTAATTGTCAATTTAAAAGATATACGTTCAATTTGTCGTTTAAAATAAAAATAATATTGATTTAAATTAAAATCAAAATCATTAGATTATTTTATTAGGAAATGGTAACTATTATACTATGTCATTTATAGTATTAGAATATAGAATTAAAATTAGAATTATTTGAACTTACACATTTACAATCGACAACAATGAATGAATTAATCATCGGCTATTTCAGAGAATATGTTATTTTCGAAAGGAAATGTTTTGAAATTTGAAAACCACTGCTATAAAGAATTAGAGAAAGAGAGAGAGAGAGAGAGAGAGAGAGAGAGAGGGTGAGAGAGAGAGAGAGAGAGGGAGAGAGAGAGAGAGGGAGAAGATACGTATGGGTTGATTCTTGCGTGCTAGGGGGTAGTTTCCTTGACCAGCAATGGCAACATGAGACTCCTATCGTTACGTGTGCTATCGTTTTATATGTGTACTTTCACAAACGTAAGTTTCTCCACACCAATTCAATCTCAATTTCTTCTCCCTTATAATCGTTCGATTACATAGTATTATAGAAAACTACAATATCGACTGATATCAATACCAAGTACGTTCAGTAAAAAATCGACAGTTTTCCAAGTTAACAACGACTAGTCATACAACAAATCAATTATTTTATTCTAAAAGTTTATTATTTGTTATATATATATATATATATATATGCATTTTTTATTTTTAACATTAATTTATTTCAATACATTTAATTTTCTCTCTATTTCTTTCTTATTGCAAAATATAAGTTTAAAATCTATTTTTATTATTGATAACTACTTAGAGATTCTCGATTCTTAAGGCATATATATATATACATACATACATATATACAATATTTGTATATATCAGCATAGAAAGGAATCTTCTGCGTCTTCGAACTTAAATATTTACGTCTTTCCAGGATTTGTCAGCGTGCTAGTGGTGTCGATCGATTTGCCAAGCAGGAGTACCATGTTTTCCATTCCCGTTGAAACTCGTTGTTTCTCTCGGGAACGATTTTCTCCGTCTCTTCGACGTACCTACGTCTATCCGCGTTCTATTCAAGAGAACAGAAAAAGAGAAAGAGAGAAAAAGAGAGAGAATGAGAAAAAGGGAGAGAGAGAGAGAGAGAGAGAGAGAGAGAGAGAAAGAGAAAGAATAGAAAGAATGCGAGCGAGGTGGGTGGAGGTAAACGATCTCAAATCGAAAACGAAGGGGTCCCTGTGCCGAGAAAGACCTTGAGTTTCCGCTAATTATTCCTGCCAATCATCAGTCAGTATATATGCTATGTCGAACGCATTCTGAACGATCGATAAAGATTCTTTACGATCCCATCGATCTTTCTTCTCTCCCTTTTTTTCTTTTTTTGTTCGACGGTCGACCGTACCTTACTTTCCTTCGTTATTTCATTCGATCGAAGTCGACACGATATTTAGAGCTGTATGAGGTGTTTGAGAGTTAATACTCATTGACATTTTTCTTTTATCCAGACTATGGGTTTTATTACAAGAAAGGAAAACGAGAAATATATATATATATATATATATATATATATATATATATATATATACGAATATATATATATACGAAACGAGAAATAGACATATATATATATATATATATATATATATATATATATATATATATATATAGAGAGAGAGAGAGAGAGAGAGAGAGAGAGAGAGCGAGAGAGAGAGAAGAGAAAGAAAATAATTACATCGTTTTAATCATTGAAAAAATTCAGTTCCCTTATTGCGAATATTTGGTATCACAATCTGGTGAGAATGAAGAAACAAAAATACTAGAAAATTCCAAATGAACTTATCAAATAAACGATTAAATAAAAAATTGGTAAAATATATCCAAAGGAAAGGAAGAAGAGAAATTTTAAGAGTGCGAAGAATATTGGACGTACGAATAAAAGGCAAACAATAAGTTCTACAACACGATCAGGTTTGCTATCAATGAAATAAGGGCAACGCGAATATCGAGAAAACAATAAATTTCGAGAAATCATATCACAGGCGTTACGTACTGTCGTGTACGAAGCTCAAAAGGTTCGTAAAATCGGCCTTTTCTTTTGATTCTTTTTCTTCTTTCTGTTTTTTTTTTTCTTTTTATAGTTCTCTCCTTTTTTTTTTTTTTTTTTTTTTTTTTTTTATATATATATATATATATAACAGGAGTTCTCAAACTTGTTGACGTCAAAATATATCTTTCGTAGTTCCTTTTGGATCGACGTTTATCTTATTACGAATGCAAAGAGATCATTCTTTTTTTTTTTTTTTTTTTTTTTTTTCTTTTTTTTAGATGCACATCAACTTATGCATACAAATATAAAGGACCTTTTTAAAAATAGATATTTAAGAATCGTCAGATTGATTCGTAAATCATATTTTGAGAACCGCTGTTCTATCGAGTCTCTTCTATTCTTGAAAAGGGCACCACCAACACCATCCTAAAAGAAGATTTTTACCGCTCCTTCTTCTCAGCCTTCTTCCCAGTCTCCTACTCCGTTTCCGTACACGTATCTTCGATTTTCTCTTTGCTCGTCCCCTTCCTCTTTTCTCCTTTTCTTCCTTCTCGATTTCCCACAGATGGATCCAAACGGATCCGTACTCTCCCATCTCTTTCTTGAACTCTAGAAACGCGATTCCCGATTTTCTCATTACGATCGAAAGTACGGCCAAGCTCGTGACGCTTCCGTACACCTGCATAAGCTCTCCTCGATTTCTTCTTCCGCTCGTAATCGTCTCCCTACCTCTTGTCGTTCCCATCGATAGCACGTGTCGCTGCTTTCCTTCCGGTAGTTTCTTTTCTACCGGCGAATTTTCCATCGGATTATAACCTTTTCCGAATAATTTATGGATCGTCTTTTTCTTTTTTTGCTTTTTTTCTTTCTTTTTTTTTTTCATTTTTTTTCTTTTCTTCTTCATCGTGCTCCTAACCACATCTACGATAATTTATATATATATATATATATATATATATATATATATATATATGTGTGTGTATTTTCGTTGTTAATTTTCGCGTCAGTAGTTTTTGATATTTATTAATAAAAGGCATACCTTTTATTAACTTTTATTAAGTTAATACTCGGTCGGTCACTTTTTATTTTAATATTAAATTTGTAGAATTTTTTTTATTGAAGAACGGAACTAAAATCAGAGTTCGTGAAGTTAGTGATTTATGTCACCGTTTCGAAAAATTCGTTGGATTAATACTGAAAACCACAAGAACTTTGAATTCTTCGATCTTTCATCCTACTATTCTGGATGAGTCTAGGAACGAAAAGCTCGTGAAATACTCAGCCCCTTCCTTCGCGGAAAAAGTTTGGGTTATGGGCTTTTCTCTGCGAATACAAATCGAGCCGATCGCTTCTTCGTAGAACACCTCGTGAATAACGCATACGCCCTATTTGCATTGCGCCACTCGTCAGTCAGATTTTCGAGATCGCCGTGGAATAGGAATTCAAAAAGAGAACACGTTGATAAGAATGTTCGATCTTATAGATTAGAACGAAACAAATATTGCAAATTATTTCCTTTTTTCTTTTTTTTTTTTTTTTTTTTTTTAATGTAAGTAGTGTAATTCATTCGTCTTTAATAAATAAACGATACTTCCAAAAGAATGTCAAAAGCAATCTGACCTATTTATTTTACGAATTAAAATAAATTATTTTACAAAGACCTAATATATCTAAAAAAAAAAAAGGAGGAAATATTTATTTAAAAATTCATGTATATATGTATATAATGATTAAAGTTACTTTTATGAAATATAAATTATACATATATATATATATATATATATATATATGTATATGTATTATATATATGTGTAGCTATATATTTGTGTCATATAGAAGGATAGAAAGATTTACAAGGAATAATAGTAGGAAGGGAACAAAAGTGGTCTAGAAAAGTGGTCCGATAGTTGTTGGAAAACTTTCGTCTGTATATAAACGTATAATACATAAATTACGTTCATCCATGGCAGGTGGCTGCTAGGAAAGTCCACGACTCCAATACCATAAATGTTTGGTCTTGAGTACGACGGAAGCTGCAACGTCATCATTGAGAGAAGCTCGTAAAGGTTATAACGTCACTGGCCGATAGTAACAATGATGGTGATCTTAGTGGTGTTGGTAGTGGTCGGATGATCGCTATAATCTGTCGAGCGCGAAGTTGCCACCATTAGCGCTAAATGCATGCAAGACGAGGCACAAAGGCAATTCGCTTCGAGTCTAAGACCCCAAAACATAGCTCGTACGACAAGAACGGGGATATGTTGGTGGGCGACGTGCTTAAACGCCCGGGACACGGCATCTGGTCCACTCTAACGATCTCTATCTTCTATCAGAACTTCACGACGGTATAATTAATGAATGCTCCGAACGGTAGTGTAATTACAATGCGAAAGTATACTAATGTGTGCTCTTTGACTTTTGAACGTGCCTTCTTACATTTTCTTATTGTATGAGAAAGAGAAAGAGAGAAAGAGAGAGTAAGAATGAGAGAGAGAGAGAGAGAGAGAGAGAGAGAGAGAGAGAAACAACTAATAAGACACTTTAAGAAATTGAATAACTTTATTCAGATCGAACAAAGAATTCTGAAATTATGAGTAGGTTTAAGTAAAATCTTGAATCTAAAAAATAAAGGATTGATTCAATTAGATGGTATTTACAGGATGAAGATGAACAAGATTTAAAAGATGCCTAAAAGCTCTTGGAATAAAATTTGAAAAGTTTTTGTAATTTTTTTTGTAATTTTTTCTTTTTTATCATTGTTACAACGAAAGAACATTTCTTTTTAATATTTTTTTTTTTTTTTTTTTTTTTTTTTTTGAATCTTTATACAGAACACATAGTACCCGTTAAAAAATTCCATTCTGTTTTAAAATGGATTTCCGATTTAAAAAAAAGATTTCTGGAATGTTCGATTTGATGAGATATTCGTAATAGTTACTTAAAAAAAAAAAAAAATACCTTAAAGATTACGTTAACATCTTCTGTTAAATATTGACAGCACATAATTATAGTTTCATTCTCCTTACCAAAGTTTCATCCGTTATTGCACGGAACACCATATGTTGTTCCGTTAACGAGACGAGGATATTTAGTCCGCGGTAACGATTTCTACTGTTCTCAGTTCAATATACCAGTGACGTACGTATGTTAAGCCTGGAACATGGGTATACAAGTAAATAACCAAATATCCATTCTCCTCTGTGGAATTTCCAAATTGCTTCGACTTGTCAGGAAGTTCAAAAGGGTTTTGAGCGGTTGAAAACATCTAACTTCGCTGGCATAAGCGAACAATACTATGGAGAAGAGATACATATGAAGAGAGAGAGAGAGAGAGAGAGAGAGAGAGAGAGAGAGAGAGATACCTATATAAATATATATATACATATATGTATGTACTTACATATGTATCTACCTATCGTCCTTTCCGTTTCTCTGTACGTACAATGAAAAGAGCTTTAACTCAGGTATATCTCTCGACATGGTGTTTTCCGGTACTAATTTTCAAATACAAATCCTATAACCATATAAAAGCTTTGTTTCAATAGATAATAATAACATTATGGCGTATCGAGTGCCAAGAAACCGTGTGATTTCACGCCACAATATGAAATAATTTTGATGAGTATTTGCATTTAAAGAAAAGCATATTATAAATTTAAAATGTCTTTAACAAAACATTGTTGCTTTTTATAAAAAGGAAGTAATCATTTTTTTTTTTTTTAACTAGCTTTAAATATGCTCGGAAGTACAAATAAAAAGGATCAAAGGATACCGATGCAATCGGATGTGGCTATGCTACGATGCTTGTGCTATATTAATTGATCAAATAGATAATTACTGGCCGGTGTACGGATGGTTTGTTATTGCGATGTGCATTCAGCTCGATGCGTGTTTTCGTGTAATCCTCTCACTCCTCTTTAGAATTATAGGAGATTGTTCTGAGTAGTCAAATTCTCGGGTTTACTTACCAACGAGAAAATCGTGGATCTATAAGACTAACGAGCTAAATACAATAATAGAATCTCTAACGATTTTCCTCCTTGATATCAATTAATAAATATTTCATGATTCAATGATATATCAACATTTTGATATAGCACTATAATGACATGATATGTAGGAACGTTTATAACAAAGCATTATTTGCTCCATCGACCTTACTATTGTTGGAAATATTGATAGAATACTCTTTTTGGAGTCATCTTTCAGAGTCTGACAAAATATTTCTACTTATAATCTATATAAATAATATGTCATCGTTTTAAAACCAAGAGTTCGTTTGAGTCGATTTATTTTTACATTCTTATCGATTGTAAGACAATTGTAATTAATGTGACGTCGTTATTCTCGTAGCAAACGAAGACAACTTTGTGATACGAACATTTCCACAAGACTTATAATTAATAACTTTCTAAGGTCGTTTCCATTTTGACGTCATTTTTTAAGATTATCTAATGTTTCTTATTGAATTAGATATATTTAATTATCTTCTATGTACATATACAACAAGTAGGAAAATTTGTTGAAGGTTTTTTCTTTTCTTTTTTTTTTAATTTTTTTTTTTCGATTTTATAAGCTTTTATTTTTGCGGTACGATCGATTAGAATATTCTATGAAACAAAACATAAAGCATATGCATAAACGTATGAGCACAATTACCGATGGCTGCCCATATGTAATGCGACTGCTGCACGTGATTGCGAACAATTATTTAATCCCAAAACACTTTTCCCCAACCCTGCTATCCACCTTTGCGTCACCGGCAGAGCTTCATAGTGTTCCTTCGTAAATCATCATCCTCGAAAACTATAGTCGTTTATAAGATGATAATATCTCTTCCTCTTTGTCTCGTATTTATCTCATAGAAAGAAAATTATCTATTGTCTTTGCAATTTACATTATTATTTAAAAATGAAAGAAAAGTAATGATTTATAAAGTTTGATTTTATTACATTTCAAATCCTGAGAAATTCATCCCCTTAAATATATTTTCATTGAAAAATAATCTCAATCTTTAATTTCTTATAATAATCGTTATCAAAATTACGCGGAATTACGTATAATCATTTTCCTTTTGATTTAAAGAGAGATTAATAAGTATAACGAGTTATTCATGATCGTTGAATTTTTTTAAACTGAGAGCTAACAAGAAACAACGAATATTAAAAGAATAATGCTAATTAAAAATATTCTGCTTTACAGATATTTTAATATGAACTGTTTCGACAATCTTTTCACGTCCAAATTTTTACAATATCACGGGTTTTGCTTGTTTTCATTGTTCACGTATGCCATATTCGATTCAATTTAGTGAAAAACGAGGTAACTCGTTGAGACAAGGAAAGAAAAAAAAAAAAGAAGGAAATCAAATAAAAATTCATAATATTTTTAAATAACCTGAATTTCTCTCTTTCTTTATCTCTCTCTATTTCTGTCTTTTTTAAAAGAGAGGAGATGCTTATCATTCTCTCACTCTCTCTCTCTCTCTCTCTCTCTTGAACGTTATATATAATTACTACATATACATTCATCGACTTGCAATATGATTTTTCTATACAATAATTGATTTAATACAAAAATAAAAAAAAAAAAATATATATATATATATATATATATATATATATATATATATTAGGGTATTTCTTCGATTATACGATAATTTTCTAATGTCGAATTTATTTTGATGATAGAAAAAGAAATTCATTTGTCTTATTACGTACAAACGTAGTAAAAGGATCTCTTTGACGATGGTCGGCAGACGGGACACTTTTACTAGTGGCATGGAAAGTCAGTATATGAGGTCGACTGTGTCTATAAAATCGGTGGTAGTGAGCTGGTGCCTGGGCAATCGGGGGTTGGCTTTTGCGGTAACCGAAACGGCGTAAGAGACGTTTATTCCCGGCGCGTATATAAACTGCTCCGAGGAAGGCGAAATACACTGAAAACGACTGCGGCCGCATTCGGGCACGTAGGCAAATTCGTTGCAAACATCGAGACAATGGCGTATGCCCCGGCATGCTCGGCATTTTAAATCGGCTCCGCTTTTCCTGCCGGCCTTTTCTTTCTCTCTTTCTCTCTCTTTCTCTTTCTCTATCTCTATCTCTCTCTTTTTCTCTCCTTCTCTCTTTCCCCATCCCTGAAAGCCTCTTTCTTTCTTTTTGGCTATCTATCGTTTTTCTTTCTTTCTTTTTTTTTTTTTTTTTTTTTTTTTTTTTTTATATTTTCTCGTTCTTTCTGACCGATTCCTCCTTTCTTTCTCAATTCAAAACTATTTCTTTCTTTTTATTCAACTTTTTCTTTCACTTTTACTTTTCCAATTTGTTTATCGATTTGCCGAAAATGAATGGAAAGAAGATAATTGTTATCCATATATATAAATATTCATAATCTATCTTAACATGAAAAGAATGATAAAAAGTTTATATATATACGCTGTTAAACCTTTGTTTTGACTTTTATCTATTTTTTTTTTTCTTATTTTTTTTTGTCTTTTATCTTAATTTTCTATTGACATTAATTTTCTATTACATAAGAGAAATACATGTATTTACTCGTTTTTGATCATTCCCGAAAGAACTTGTTTTCTTTTAATTATACGAAGTTGAACGAGAATACGAAATGGTTTTTTGTCTTTTTACAATTCTATTGAAAAAGTAAAAGATCTCCTTTCTCATTTCGTGATTATTCTATCTTTCGTTATGACTATCGAGATAACTTCGTTGACTTTTTATTTCTTAAGATATCTTTCTATAGCAAAATCGTTGAACTAGATTTCGTAAGATTTCTTTAAAAAAGTTAATGTAAAGTGAGATAGACTTTTTTTAAATTGAATATTTAATTTTACCAAGATCTTACGTTTCTTTTCAAACGTCGAAAATTTTCTTAGATCTGAAACTCACGTGACATTTTAAGAAATAGTAAAAGCCATGGTTTATGTTGGCATATGCAAGTGTCGGTAATAAATTGATCTTTACCGTAAAGCCAAACGCGTACGTGTGTGTATATTTAGTAAGTACAAATAGAAAAGACCTTTCTCGATAGGACCGAATTAACAATGAACTTTGGCAAATCCTACGAAAAAAAAAAAAAAAAATAGACCGAATAACTACCAGTTAACACGTAAGGATTAGAATCACATCAATTGTAAACACAAACTGAGTGAATGTATAAAGATCATACATCGATCGTCTAGAAAATTTTTTGATATATCGGTATCCTAGAGGAAAGCTAAAAAAACTTATTCTTTTAGTGAAACTCTAGACTTTCTAGTGTTTTTTTTTTTTTTTTTTTTTTTTTTTTTCTTTTAAAGTGTTCATTTATTATTGTCCTTGTACAAGAGATAATTTCTTTCACTTATCGATATAACGATAGTGATCTCAATTGACAGTAGTTTAAATCAATAATTAGTTGAACCATTACGAAAGTCCATAAATGAATCGGTACGATAAAGAATTGATTGAATTAACATGAATATTTCAAATTTCTAAAAGCATTAGATTAAAATCGAATAGCCATCTCGAATGTAGCTATCTATTCTCGATGCCGACGTCGTGACACGTAATATGCTTGTTTATTCAAGCTAGCACAGTTAAATCAGCTTGCAAATACGGTCGAACAAACGATACGGTTTACGATGCGGCAATAAATTATAGGTAAACTTCCTTTTGTAATATATCGTAATACGGACGTTGTACGAACGTGAGGGCAGGAAGAGGTGAGTTATATATAATGATTATGGTCATTCATAAAGTGATCGCGGCCATAATTTGTTGGGCGGTTTATCACAATGAATTTCCGTTATCAAAAGCGAGCTCGCACTAATTCAAGCGAAATCACTTCTGCCGTCCGTAATTTCTTCCGATCGAATTTCTATCGGCAGCAACTTTTATTTATTGATTTGCATTATAGCGTCGCGACGATGATTTGTGCACGAAAACTTTTTCAGATGTATTACGTGCACACAGACATATTCGCAGATAGATATGGATTCAGAGAAACCGTGACGTTTTATGGGCCATTACATTTTTATCAATAAAAGCATATCATGAATAATCGATTTAAAATATTTTCTCTTCCATTATTTCGCATCAATTTGTTAATTTCATCAATTTTTTTTTTGTTGCATTTAGATTTATTAACTCTCAACGTTACGCTAACTTTTAACGTGATCTTCATATTATTTTTATTAGATAGCTGTCATATTTAGTTATCTACGATTTAAATTTCTAATTTCAACGTTAACGCATAACATAATGAATTCTCTTGCATGTATATGCATGTTTATATATCTGTGTAAAGAAAAATTCTAATTTCGATAAAACTGCCGACATTACGCATTGTATTATGTAACACCCCTGTGAAAATTTATGCGCATTCGCACAGATTTATGCGAGTAAGTTACGTCCGTTGTTACGTACGTATCGTCTATGTGAGTGTACATACGGAATTCGGACGTGCACACACGGATGCACCCGTACTCGTCGAATAGAATTCCAATCATACCGTCCGTATCACACTTTTTACTAAAAACATAGATTCTCGGTATTATCAAGAGAACACGAAATATACGTGTATGGAGGCGCGAATGCACGTACATCTGTAAATTGATGAATAGATGAAGAAGTTTTGTTGTAAAACAATTCTTTGATTGTTGTACGTTTATGATTTTATTGTTTCCATTTTTTATATTAGCTTTTTACGTTTAAAATTTTCTCTCTAATACCTTCTTTTGTTCGTTTTTATTTAAGTTTCGTTATTCTTTGAAATAAAACTTTTAAGGAGGAAGGATAAAAGAAGCAGGATGTATATCCGACGATAATAGCCGAAGGGCCGAATTACGTATCGATTAATTAAATCCGTCGAAAAATCCTGCCGTGGAAATGGTCCTGGCCCTAGGGTCCAATTTAAGTTGTTTCAACATCTGTACTCTTTCGGTACTGTTTAAAATTAACTCTATTACGAACAGTTCGGACTTGCTGAAAGATAAACTCACTGAGAACGAAGAATAATGACGGAAGCATTTTTAGAAACTTTTTGAGATTCGAATTTTCCGTTAATTGCGGAAATTCGAACGGATTCAATAAAGACGATTCGATATCGATTGGCTAAGATTATTATTTTTCATCATCATTATAACGTTTTATTTTACGGTTTTTGTTTTCTCTTCTATTTTTTTTTTTTTTTTTTTTCCATACTATTGACTCTTTCGTTAGAAGAGAATTATTAGAAACTGAAGAAAGGCAAATGTCCCTTTGCTTTCGATGTTCCATTATTGAAATCTGTATGAAAGAACACGTATAGAAATTACATTGTAAAATACAGAATTACGAGCGAATTACAAAAAAAAAAAAAAAAATGAATAATAAAATATAAAGAGAAATGACAAAAATGTAAGAATTCATCATTTCACGCAGGTACATCAAGCCGATGGCTAAACTCAAAATGGCCTTCGATCGTGCGTTCGATAACGGACTACTCATCGTGATCGCCAATAACGAAAGTAATTGAAAATCGATTTTCCAGCGATCTATATCGATCCTCCTCGCGATCCATCGTGGAACGGGCCACGTATACGAGTCGAGCTCGTTACCGTCGGCTTTGATTACGTGCCGTACGTGATTCTATTAATCGAATAGTCCGCTAATCGAGTAGGAAAGACGCGTTTGTAGTCGTAGTGATAGCGATTTCAGTAGTAATAGTAGTAGTATAGTGTTAGGGATAGTAGTAGTAGTAGTAGTAAGTTAAATGTATGTAGGATAAATGGTAATAGTGGTAGTGGTAGTAATAGTAGTAATACTAAGAGAAATAGTAATGGTGGTAGTGGTAGTAATAACAGTAGTAGTAGTAGCAATAGTAGTAGTAGTAGTAGTAGTAGTAGTAGTAGCAGTAGTAGTAGCAGTAGTAGTAGTAGAAGTAGTAGTAGTAGTAGTAGTAGTAGTAGTAGTAGTAATAGTAATAGTAGTAGTAAGCAGGAACGGTAGCTCAAACTTTTATCGGTGTTCTATCTGCGTTCAGATTCTCGAAACGCAATATTCTATTTGTGTTAGACTTTTCTCCGAGTTTCGAGATATAGAATACGTTTGTCAAATTTGTCGACACCCTTTCAGATTCATTCTTTGTACAATATACATAGAACTATATCCCTATCTGTAACTCGAACCGTTTTTTTTTTTTTTTCTATCTCTTTTTGTTCCATTCGTTGGGGAGTACATAACGGAGGTGAAACCACGAGTTTGCATTGCAGATTGGTAACTACATTCCGATTTTACGCGGACGATTTTTCCCATAGCTCCTACCCCCCAAACTCGTTCTCTCTCTCTCTCTCTCTCTCTCTCTCTCTCTCTCTCTTTATCTGTCTATCCAACTATTCATCCATCTCCATCCATATAAACGGCATCTCCCTTTCTCTTGACTCCAGGACAACGCAATCTGGTCGATGTCTATCCCCCTTTTCTCTTTCTCGACTAATGCACCTTTTTTCGCAAGTTGTAGGCGAGCTCTCGCGTGTCCCGGGAAATGCCGAAAAATAGCCAAGGGATGTGGATTTTTTTCGTCGTTCAGCTATACACATTCAGTGGAATAAATCGAGCAATGGGAATTTAGAGAATGAGAAACGGAACGAAGGGTAAATGGACGAAAGGGTTAGATGGATGGCAGAGAAACGGTGAGGAAGCGAGATCAGAAGGAGAGAATGATGGAAATCCTGCGTGTATTTTTTTCAGAGCATGTGTGTCTTTCTGTATACGTATGTGTGATAGAGGGGGGATGAAATTGGTTCGGAGAAGAGAATGAATAAAGAGAGAGAGAGAAAGAGAGAAAGAGAGAGAGAGAGAGAGAGAGAGAGGGAGGGAGGAGAGAAAGAGAAACAAGGACGTATATATAACCGTTAAAAATGCCAACGGCACGTTGGTGACGTATACGTCGTCCCTCTATTGACCGGTTGAAGGAGGGCGAATCGAAACGAGCGCGAGACTGGACTCGCCTGGACACTCCGCCACCTTTGCGCGGTATTTTATTTACCATGGAAACTGGAACGCGTGCGTCTACTATTGGCTCGGTCATCATTTTCACTCTCGACAGGAAATGCAAACGATGAAATAATGAAGCTTTACATCTAACATTAACATCGTACGTCTTGCTTTTACTTTTGTTTCCTTCTTTTTTTTTTTCTCTTTTTTTTTTTTTTTTTCTTTTCTTCCTCTTTCGTTTCATTCTCTTTATTTTTCTTTAACACATCGCGATCTAAACGCAAATCGATATACATATTTATTCAATATCTTTCATAACACTTTTTTTTCGATACAGAATACGAAAGAATTTATTCGTCGTTCTTCTTAGATTTATTACTCTTAGTGCGAAGCATAGTTTTTAGCTTATCGACGATTTAATTTCACGGCATGTTAATTTTAAAAATGAACATATTACATTTATTATCATGTGTTTAACTAGCTATAACGTGAAATTATATTCTTACGTAATATTGTTAGACTGAAAATTAAATTAAATTGAAGATTATTATATTACTCGTTCTTTGATTAGATGTATTTAAATGTTAAAACGTCATTTAAAAAAAGTCTTAAAAAATATTCTCTCCCTTAAAATTCAATCTGATATTTTCGCAATTATAATTATCTTGATTATTAATATCTTGCTTAGTTTTCATTATAAGTTATTCATTTTTCGTATCTATTAATTAAAATAAAACGATAATAATTCTATTATATTAAAAATTTTCTTCAAAAGCGTTATTACGTATACATTTTTCCTTGATACAAGTTGTATTAGGAACCACTTGGTCCCTTGTCGCTTATATCGTGCTTATATCGAACTACGACGAATTTATCTACCTATCCACTTTCCCCTCTACGTTTTCTCGCCGCGTCTCTTTTTCCCCGTCACATAGCGCGATACGATAAAAATGGAACGTCGAAACTACCGTTGGCCGCTGCGGAACAATTTTGCTCCTTTCACCGACGAGCTATCGATTTATCGGTAATATCGAGCGGACCGAAAAGAGAGAGGGGGAGAGAGAGAGAGAGAAAGAGAGGAAAAGAGAGAAGGAGAGAAAGAGGAGGAGAAAGAGAGAGAAAGAGAGAGGGAGGGGGGAGAAAGAGAGAGAGAGAGAGAGAGAGAGAGAAAAAGAGAAATGCGGAAACGGTCGGCGTAATAACGCTGCAAAAATCTAAACAGATGGATAATACGATAAATGAATTAAGCTTGCGCCAATTCTGTTCTCTTTTTTTTTTTTATTTCTCTCCTTTTCTCTTTTTTTATTATTTTCTTTCTACCGTCTTTTCGCTTTTTATTCGTCCCCGTTGTATTTATTGAAAACGTGAAATGGAAAGGGAGAGAAAGAAAACATCAAGGAAAGGTTGAAATTTTACATGAGTAGTTAGATGATTTTTATTTCTTCTCTATATTTAAAATCTTTTCGATTTAATTTACAAAAAATGTTTTTAGATCTGTTTCTATTTTTTCTTCTTTTTTTTTCTTGGCTTTCTCTCTCTCTCTCTCTTTCTCTCTCTCCCTCTCTTTTCATTCATACACTATAACAAATTTTTAATGCAACAAAATGATTTATACGATCCTGATAAATTTTTATCGCCTTACATCGTAAGTAAGAGAATTTTTTGTTTCTTTCTTCCTGAATATATTGATTTATGAACGAGCCGTTCTAGAGTCGTAGAATTTTGAAGTATGTAAAAAGACTTCGTTATAGCAATATGAGTGTTTTAAAATTTATTCATAAGCACAGTAAAGTATTAGTAAATATAAGTTCAGAGATAGACAGTTTCTGAGTTGTAAAAGTATTTTATTTTGTTATACCTGTCCAATGTATTTTTTTGTTCCTGACAAAAGTTCTGAATTAAATCATTTAAGCTCTACCGCAATCTACATATTCTTTTCTTCTTTTTTCTTTTTCCTTTTTTCTTTTTTTTTTTTTTTTTTTTATTTTTTTATCAACACTCTTCGTAACTTTGATCAATACCACGAGTATCTAAAGTTTGAATCATTCATTTTAAAACTTCTTCTATCATTTAAGAGAGAGAGAGAGAGAGAGAGAGAGAGAGAGAAAGAGAGAGAAAGAGAGAGAGGGAGGAAGCCAAGAGTATAGATATACATAAAAATGATTGCGTTATACCTTTTACTACCTTTCTCGCATTACCCTTTTTCTTTTCTTAGTATCTTCCTTAAATATGCATATTGCATCTCAATCGAATTGTCGAAACAGGAAAATTCGAGAAGCTGCATACGTCATACCAGAATATGATTTTCAACGAATCCCATTGCAAAACAAGTATAATGGAAGTATGATGTTCTTATCTCGGAGGGTCGATACACGTTACGATAAGAGAGTGAGCTTTTCCAACCGAAAACCCGTACTTCTATTTCCAAGTCTGAGAATTCTCAACGTTGTGGATTTTATAGTGAGAGTAAATATTATATCACTTTCGGGCATTGCCGTGTTCATTTCCGACGACGAATGACTTACAACGTTGATAATGTCCATTTAAGAAAGAATCTTAAAGAACATATCAGATGTTCATGACAAAAGTTAATTATCACAAAAGTAAATTATTTCAAATTGATGTGTCTTCGAATTACTGTACAAAAACTTCTGTTTCTCTCTTTTTTTCTTTTTATGTTTTTGTTTAATTTTCCTCTCTTTTCTATTATTTTTCCTTTTACTTCTTATTCATTTCGAAAACATTATTTCCATTTTTCATCGCTAGAAGGAGAAAGAAAAGGACCTTGACATTTTTACCTGAACTTATTCGTCGCGTAGTTCGCATGACGATTCATAGAGAACTTCTTGGCACTTCCGACCTAGTAGCTTTTGCTTTGCCGCATGCGTTAGAGAGTTGCAAGGAATGAATAGTTTATCGTTTTACGTGTTGTACCGCGCGAGCCCGAACTATCAAGCAGAAAACATAATAGAGAAGTGCATGTGATATGGATAGTAGTCACGCACGTAGTCCATAATGCACAAAGTCGTATATAGTGGTATACTTAAGTACATATATCGTACATTGGCCGGCAATTCCATCGTTCAGAGGTGGATTTCAACGCGGCTTCTCAACGTAAGAACTTTAAATTAACGACTTACATTGAATCGGCCTTAATCTACTCTATTCTCTCTTTCTCTCTCTCTCTCTCTCTCTCTCTCTCTCTCTCTTTCTCTTTCTAACCAATAAATATGTATTTCTCTATTGGAACGTGCCAATGTATCCACAGTGATATCAATGATGTTAAGATATTCTCTTATATTTCTTTTACTTTATTACCGATTCATAATACTTCTTTTTGCTTGTATTTGAATTGCTATTATATTTTCTTTGCGAAAGTTCTATTGTTTTCGCAGAAAAGAAATTTTAATCGAAATATCTATGAATATCCGTTGAATTAAATCATTCTTGGAATTTTATTAACGCCAAGCACTTATTCGCACGTTATGCTTCGTGCATCGTAACAATTTACACATATCTTCGATACTCCTGGCTAATTAAAAAGCAAACTTAGCGAGACTTCCATCAGAAAAGCGAACACAATCTTCTGTTATCTCTCTCTCTCTCTCTCTCTCTCTCCCTCTCTTTCTCTCTTTCTCTGTAAATTTTTGCTTTATAAATACCGTCATAGTGTAAATTTTGTAAATAAATCATCTTTCTTTTTATATGGAAGCATGATATTTTTGTTATTTATCATTATAAACGAACATGTTCGTTAACATACGTGAGATACTTTTTCTCAATTTGCAGTCATATCTCTCTCTCTCTCTCTCTCTCTCTCTCTCTCTCTTTCTTTCTTTTTGTCATGTATAAAACGATGAACATTTCAAAATAGCTCGAGACACCAAGTACGCTAGAGTCTGCAATTAACTTCTTTTCCTTCTTTTTATTCTTATCGTGATGTCGAAATTCGTGGAAACTATGAGAAAGATAAAAAAAAAAAAAAAAAGAAAAAGAAAAGAATGGATGAAGGATTCATTCGAACAATACAAACTACTAGAAATGCGAATTTCTTTGGCCATTTGTAACTTTTCGAAAAAGTCGATATCGAATATATCCGCAGAACATGTTAGTATGTGAATATTCCGCTGCACTTTTATCATTCTCGGCTTTTATTCGTTCGTTCGTATCCGTCGAAATTGAATTTTCTTCCTGCTACTTTTGTCTATTTTGTCTTCGAGTCTCTTATGCTCATCCCTTTTCTCTTTCGACGTACATACATACGTATGTAAGTATCTACGTATATACGTACTCACATAGGTAAATATGTCTTTCTCGACGAAAATCTCAATGCGATGTGGCGTCGTTGAGATTTCATGCGTCAATGGTCGAAGCGAAAACTCCCTGAATTTCGAAGCTTTTGTCCGAAATATAGAAAATGCTCGAAGTACGACGACGAAATGGGAAAAGTTTTGAATAGCCCATATTTATAATTAGCCATACGCATTAATTTTCAGTTCGTTCGAAGATTTTTTTTTTTATTCCTTCTTATTTCTTCTTTTTTGTTTTCTTTCTTTTTTTTTTTTAATCGTTTTAATCTCAACCTTTCGAAAGTTCAAGCACACCGTTCATGCGATATATTATTTGTTTTGTGCAACTTGTTTGACTTCAATTCGATCACGTAACATTTTACTCGTCGAGAGAATTCATTTTTTACGATCTCTTTTCCTTTTTCTTTTTTCTTTTCTTTACCTTTTTTGTTTAAGAACGTTAACGATAATAATTGATCAATTTATTGTTAATTGTTTTTTTGTTTTTCGATGACAAATTAATTAAACGTCAGATTTCAGAAAATTGTGACAGATAATAAATCTTCATTCGTTCTGTCGAAAATATCATAACAATGAATTTCATTAATCTGTCATTCGATCTGTCCATAGTGTTAATTTACTGTACATAACGCATACCTACGACAGCTCGTAATTTCCTAGATATTCATAGTAAATTTGCCATGCGTAAAATCTATAGAGGCTGGTCTATAGAATCGTTGATTTTGATCGTAGATAGCATATGCATATTATAATAAATAATCGACGATGATTAATATGCAAACGTCGATTGAAAGACAACCAATGGAACGTTTTGTTAGATAAGTGAACTACCAATATACAAATATTTATTGTACTACCGTAATGACAACAATTGATTATAATTTCTTTGATATCGATAAAAAAAAGAAAGAAGAAAAAAATGATGAGAAATCTCATAAAAGATAAAAAAGAAGATCGACAAAGTATACCTCGGTATTTATATGTAAATATTAAAACTAAACGATACGCGATGATACGCGCCAGTTTGAATTTACAGGAAAGGGAAACAGTTTCGGGTGTAAACGAGTCGTTATCGTTCCAATTTATTTTTTTCCTCGAACTGGCGAATGTCCGGTGGCGTTCGTGCGAGAGCCCATCATTTTACTCGATCCACCTGAGATACGTTATCTGGATAACATAAATCGATACAATATACTCTCTTTTCCTTGTATTTTAATAATGTCACGTGCATCGTTCAGAAATCTCTGATATTTTTTTTTTCCAAAGTTATTACGCTATTAAGCGGCTATGAATCATGTTAGTAAGAAAAAAAAAAAAAAAAAAAAAAAAAAAAAAAAAAAAAAAGAAAGAAAAAAGAAGAGAAAAAAAAGAAAAGAAAAGAAAAAAAAAAAAAGAAGAAAAGAAAAACCTGCTAAAACACGCAATCATGATGAAGACCATGAATAAGAAGTCACGACAAGATTTCATTCCCTTAAGTTGAACGGCTTACCATCGTTATAAGAAAAGTCTTGAAAAGTTAATTACAAAAAATCTGTTAATTAACGTAAGTATTTCTCTATTTGAAATCAGAACGAACGTAGTATCTTTTTTCTTTATACTTTATGAAAACTAAAAAGGTAGTACTTAATTTTACGGAATTAATTTAAACGAGTCGAGCTCGATTAATTAAAAATTTCAAAGCTTCTATTATTTTTTTTTTTTTTTTTCTTTTTTTTTTTTTTTTTTTTTTTTTTTTCATTATCATGCAATGCTCATTCATTCGTGAGATTTGACTAGCAAATACAGATCGATTCCTGACAAAGCAAATAGGAATCAAAGAACGCTTACACCTTGACAAATAGGTATAAACTTAGCCGCAGGAGTTCAGTACCGTTTGCATTCAAGATCTCGATAAGATCTACGTAATCACGAGGAAGGGTTTCGAGCACTTTGATAGCTACATCGAGACTTGCTATTAACGATGATTGTGTAAACCACCGATTAGATCTTTATCTACAACGATACGATAGATCGCGATCAAAGATCGAACGCAATCTCCGTGGAATTATTGAATTATATCTTGATTGTTGCGAAAATACAAACCATAACGAGAAAAATAACGAACAGCGTGTTTCTTTGCTATTAAAAATAATTTTTACGATAAACAACATTACAATATATAAATCTATCGTATCATTTTATCGGAGATGAAGAATAGAAGAGGTTTTATCAAGATAGAAAGTAATTGTTAATATTAATGGATAAAAATAATATAAAAATATATTATTTTCTTTGATCCTCAAAACGAATAATATTTTTCCATGAATCCAATATTAATAATATATAGATTATTTTCTAAATAATAGAAAAAATAGAAAACGTAAGATTCTAATAGATTTCTTGCCGCTAAGAAGGGGAAAAATGGAAACACGATTATCGATTGGAAAACTCTTGTCGTCGGATTAGCCGAATAGAAAATAAAAAGTTATCAGGATCGTTTCTGCGAAGATTTCGAAGAGACGATTCGAGCGTAAGCTTCATCTCGACTCAGGGGTTTCGACCTCTAAGGGGCACGCCCTATGCTCTTTGCCCTTTACCCTTCTTCATCGAGAAACCGTTCTCGAACCCTTCGTTGAAATTGGAATTTGATCCGTATCCGTGATATCTAATAACCCCTCGCCTTTTACTTATCGACGAACTGAAATTGCGTCTCCGATCGCAAGAACTGACCCGTACTGAACTCCCATGAGCTGACCTTCCGTTCTCTTTGCACGAAGGAATATCGACAAAAATCGCGATTAGTGTTGTCGATAGTTAATAAAATTAATTCTACCATTGTAGTTGACAATCTGTATCAGTCACAATTATAATGAAATAAAAAGTCGAACGAACGGAGCTATGAGCCTTCCAATGAAAGCGTTAAATAATATTATAATATAAACATAAAAGTCTCATTTATTTTACAAATTTTTTATTATCAATTACTAATTCATCTTCGTCTTACTTCGCAATAAGAAACGATGAAAGATGATGAATATCGTATTCCAATCAAAGTCAATTAATATAAACTCCCCAATTCATTTGCCTTTTTATCGATAATGATAATATTCAAAGAATTCGCGCACGCTAAGAGAAAGTTCATTAACGAAGATCGATTTTATTGTTAGCCATGTTCGACACGACGCGCGACGTGTTCGTTTCGCCGTCGAGCTCCCTTTAATTTCCACCCTTCTTCGATACTTTTCGCTTTACCTCAACCTTCCTCATCACTTCTTTCGTTCTCTTACCTTGTCTGCCGATGAAACGATATTGAAGATTGAGAGAACGGTTCGTAACGATTGGCAAACTTGATTACACTACTTACTTTCCTTTTTTTTTTCTTTTATTTTTACAACGAGATAAAAGTGTCTTCTTCTTCAACCCTGTGATATTGGGTTGATACTTAAATAAATGCATAAAGTATAAGGTAAAAAGTTTATTATAATAAAAAGGTATATTTATTTTTAAATCAATATTTTAACAAATACGACATTTTATGATCGTATTTCTTAGCCCATTTTGCACAGTTATTATATATCTTTTATATCAAATTGGTAAATTATGGTTGACATTTTCAAGCAGAAATATTAAATACAAATGTTGTTTATTTCTATATAAAATATGAAAAATTTTATTTGCCAACTCAATATTTTTAACTTTCAAGCAAACGAACGAAATAAACTTCGGCATTAAATCAAAATATGGCTGGTATCGTTGAAAATTGCTGATATTATTCGACATTGGTGCAAAATTTCAAGTTTATTACGTTGCACGAATCATCGGAAAAGACAAAGGGAGGAGCCATGCATCGAGGTGGACGGGAGCCGAGGGGCCATTCGTCATAAAGCGGAAAGCAGCCGGCACATTGCCGGAAGTGACGTCACGCTTGAAATATCGACTAATAATTTATACGCAGACATTGGTGGTCGCTCGCGTTTTGCAGGCTTACCTGTCCGTAATAACAAACACTAACGCCTCCGCACGACGCCTTCATCGTCGCGGTACGTGCATTTGACGCCTCTAAATGCTACCCTTCCTTTTGGAATCTGTAACACTTACAACGATATTAAAAATACTACGATTATTGTACAACTATAATATTATATAGAGTTTCAATTCATTAAATGATAATATCATAAATCTCATATTTAATATCGTTAATGATATTATCTATCTTGTCGCATTATATGTAACATTATTTTACATATATCTACATATATTATTTTGCATATATATCTACATATAGTAACATATATATATATATATATATATATATATATATATATATATTGTGTAATAATATTAATGATAATATTGATAATATTACATAGAAATATCTTTTGAATGAAACGATGTCATTGATAAATGATCATAGATATTTTACTTATAGACTTTTATGAGAAAAAGAAGCTGTAAAAAAGTTTCTATAAAAGAAGCTTCTAAAAAAAGTATATATATATATGTCTCGTGTTAGATAAGAATTGAAAATGAAATTATGATAATGCGTATATTTCGTAACTAATAAACTTCTACGAGATTTTTATTCAATTGACATCTAGTCCTTGTTGCATGTTCAATGTTAATCAAGACAAAATAGATATAATTAGATGTTGCTTGATGTAAAAGAAAGTTGAAAGATTAAAAAGACTAAAAACAAAAAGATTAAAAAGTTAAGAGACAAAAGTTAATTTTAAGACTTTACGATTGGCTTCATTTTCGTGCCGACGTTGACTCTATTACGATCTAACTATGACTGGCTCATTATTAACCAAAACTAAACGAACAAAGTACAGAAGGAATACAAACATAAAGGTCATATAGTGACAATTTACGATATACATTTCTCTGAATACTTCTAATATATTTTATGATTTGATTTCTTGTTTTGGTTGTTTACATATATTATTTCACAAAAAGTAACACTCTGTGTGTATGTGTGTGTGTGTATGTTGAAGAATCAAAAAAAAAAAAAAGCAAAGGAAGTAATAAAGGAAGAGAGATAAAAGTAAACAATGTCGTTTAATTCTTGTTTTTCCCATCGACGGAATTTTACGATAACAATATATCCATTCTCATCGATAACACTTCGATCTTCTTCGCTCATTACTTTGTCCTTGATTTTTGGCTTAATGAAAGAGAAAGAGAAAGAGAAAGAGAGAGAGAGAGAGAGAGAGAGAGAGAGAAAAAGAGAGAGAAGGAATATTATCAAAGGTATTGTTCGCTCGTTTCTCGTTGAAGAGACAGTACGAAGGACAGAAAAAAAAAGAAGAAAAAGGGATAAGTAACGTAGAGAAAATTTATACAAAGGATCATTAAATTTCTAGAAGGACACTAGACAATGATAGGTATCTCATAACTTCAATGGCAAATTCTGATAGAACACGTTGCATTGAAGAGAATAAAAAATTGATATAAAGAACACCTATATAGAGACAAATTTAATACAATAATGATTCTCGATGGAATTTTCATTAGAAAGATAGATAGATAGATAGAGAGAGAGAGAGAGAGAGAGAGAGAGAGAGAGAGAAAGAGAGATGTAATCTTCGATATTAAATATCTTGAAGAATTTTCTGTACGAGTTAGGAGTAATATTTCCAATGTTCTCTTTTTGAGTGACTCGAATGCACTTTGAGATTGTAAAAGGAAATAAAAGAAAAAAAAAAGAAGAGAAAAAAAAAGAAAAAAAGAAAGAAAAAAGAAAAGAGAGGAAAGGTATAGGATATAAGGATCCTCCAAAGCTTATATACCGAAAGGACGAGTGATCGATTCGTAAGGAAAGAGCGGAGTCTCTACTTTTTCTTGTCTCTCTCGAACCGATAGAGTAAATGCTTTGCTCTCGCGTTCAATATTCTCCATATTTCTCGTGACAATTTCTCTTGGCAAATTTATAGACTTCCCTTTGGCCGGGACGACGAGAAGGCAGCGAGAAGACGTCGAAAAGATGCGAGAACGACGGAGACCTTTGAAAGGGTGAGAGATGAGAATGAAAGAGAAGGAAAGAGAAGGAAGGAAGGAAGGAAGGAAGGAAGGAAGGAAGGAAGGAAGGAACGAAGACGGGAAGGCTTTCGAAAGTAAGCTTCTGCCACCTTCTTTCTTCGACTACTTCCCCGCTGCAATCGGTTACTCGACGACACGTCGATCTGTCCTTGCGTCGTCGTTTCGAAGGCATGCAACTCTAGATATTCGTGGGCTTGCTATATCCAACTACTCTCCTTTCTCTCCCTTCATCGTCTCCATTTTATACTCGTCCTTCGAAAGCATAGAAAAAAATCTCATATACATACAGATCTAATATAGGTAGATATATGTAAAATAATGTTACATATAGATAATATCATTAACGATATTAAATAAGAGATTTATGATATTATCATTTAATGAATTGAAATTCTATATTATATTATAGTTGTACAATAATCGTAATATTTTTAATATCATTGTAAGCGTTACAGATTCCAAAAGGAAGGTTAGCATTTAGAGGCATCAATTAATCCATTTTATTTATCTATTATTTAAATATCGAATTAATATTAAATAAAATATCGGTATATTTATTAATTCGTAATATATTATATTATATTTTATATTTATACATTATATTAATATTAATATTATATTTAATTATTAATAATTATATATTAAGTAATATTTAATTTTATAACAACGCTTGTATTTTTAGATAATATAAAAATGTTTGGAAACATTTTCAATCGATCGATGATATACTTCGATCAGTGACATATTAAATAAAAGTGAAAAAGGATTATAACATAGAAATAACTAATGGATATTGGAAAATTGAATAGACTTATTATTAATTAATTTACTCGTATTTCTACATAAAGTTTTTGAAAAATCATTGAACCTGTTCACTTTTTAGCTCACTTGGGGATCTCTCATAAACGTATTCATTAGAGGAGAAGCATAGCTCGTAGGCAAACGAGTTGGACGAGGAGGATGACGACGTTAAGCCGCGCGATTGTTACTCGAGCCGAAAATGTAGGATAAGGAGAAGGAAGAGAAGAGGATAGAAGGGTCGAGGGAAAACTCGAGGCAAGTTCTCCGCCGCTACGAGAGGGGTTATTGATCTTAATTAACCGACTCGTGCTCTGAGCGTATTAGCAGAGAGTATACGAGTCGTGTAATTCGGTATAATATTCCACGAGCCTGATCTATGGATACTAAGCTATGAGATACGAAGGAGAGAATTTCAAAAGCATCGTAATCATTTTTTTTTTTTTTTTAAAGAACATCATTAACGTTATTATTAATCGATTAAATCGATTGCCAATCATATAAGTTTCTATTTCCAAACTGTATAAAATATATTCAATATTTTATTTGATTTCATTCGAATGAAGATATATTTGACGATTACATGAAAGATTGTAGAAAATTGTGTGTTGATTTTTAGACTATTTAATATCTACGTTTAAACGACATTGATGAATTTACAAGAAGCTTTATTTCATATAGACGCTGGTATTAACGCAATTCAGAAACGTGACGAATTACCTCGAGAGAAGGGAAACGTATCGTACCTTTCTTCGCTTTAATTAATCATCGCACATTCTAGTGCACGCGTCTTATTAAGACGTTTATCTTGACCCTGATCGAAGAGTTTAAAACTTATGCAAATTGCTTTTAAAATTAGAACCATAATGAATTCATCGACTTTTGACAAATCGTTCGTAATTATTCGGAGTGAAGTGTATTACCTTCAAAAATCATAGAAGTACTACATTCCTCGCCATCTCTCTCTCTCTCTCTCTCTCTCTCTCTCTCTCTCTCTCTCTCTCTCTTTCTCTTTTTCTCTTTTTCATTCCTATAATCGTGCTGGTATCGTTGATCGAAATGCGATCTAGGCAACCTCTCAAACGTGTATAGTATGACAGTTTACGTTTCTCTATCAATTCAATACGATCGAATTTGAATTGGATCAACGAGTTTCAAAACTTCGTCGTCTCACTGTCGTCGCATTAATTGGATTACGAAGATATAACGTCTTCTTCTGTCTTCTTCATTTTTCTTTTCTCTCTCTCTCTCTCTTTCTCTCTCTCTCTCTCTACTTTATTATGTCATATTATTATTAACCCCACGTGCTATTTTAATAATACATTAGATTTAATAATTTATTAAATATACTTTTACGTGATTATGAGATATTAATGTATACTATGTATCGTGTATAATTATTTCGATGTAATTAAAATATTTTTTTCTTCTTCTCTTTTTCTTATTCTTTTACAGCAATGAATATGTATTATACGCATAGTTATTTTATATGATTTATAAATACAACCATATAATATATGTGAAGTAATCAAGTAGAAATAAAGAGAGAGAGAGAGAGAGAGAGAGAGAGAGAGAGAGAGAGAGAGAGAGAGAGAGAGAGAGAGAAAGACAGAGAGTTTGTATAAACTTGCACGCGAGGTGGTAGCGACACTTGACATGATCGATGAATCGTGGAAACGTAAGATACCTGCACTTCATTTAATCTTAATACTTGACTTTTAGGGATAACACATTATATATTTCGTAATATTAACGATTTCGTTTCACTAATTACCCTCTATTAGATTCGTAATTAGTTTGATCTTCCTTCGATTGATGTCAGGAGATTTTGCTGTACTTCGATTTATTCATCAATTACATAACTAATAACATAACTAATTAGAACTATTCTTATTATTTACGTGAACATTTAGATATATATATATATATTATTCTCAAATTAGCTTAATAGTAGCTTCAAAGAAGAATTTTGTTATGTTGGAAATAAAATAAACGAATTTATTGCAGTCATTTTTGATTATCAAAAATAAAAATCATTTATTTATCTTCTACGATAATTGTTTAGATAGTAATGTATCGATTAATAAACATATACTTTTATAAGTATATCTTTTTTCTTTTTCGTTTTTTTATTTATAATTAGTACGAATGACATTACTGTAGTTAATCATTTTCCGCTTGTAAATGAGAATACTATGTTATCGAGAAAATTGCTATCATTATGCGCAAAGGACAATACACGTCCTATTCTTCTTTCGTATCCTGCTTTTATTGATAACAATATTCCTAATGATCGTTTTTTAGAATATACTCATTAGAGCAGTCTCACGTCTTTTCTTAAAAAAATTCCTTCAAACAAATCGGAAAATAACTGGATATATAATTCCATTGAAAATACAAATTATTCATTCTATTGTTATTTGAATGATTAAGAGAAAAGAAAAAAGGAAAAAAAAAAAAAAAACGAAAAAGAAAGAGATAAATATGTATTATTTGGATCGTCGATAAATTAGTACAATACGAAGCTTTGTCAAGCTTTGTCCGAGATGACATGAACGCATCGAAAATGTGGTGCATTCACGCAGATCGGGTCATTATGCATTCGAAGTAATGCGCAACTACATTGCATTGCGACTCGGCAATCACTTTGCCTGTCATTCGAATTCGCCGGCGCGTCATAACTCGTGAGTTCGAGTGCCGCGTACTATCCTAAATCTAAATCAAAATCGTAGTTCTCTCTCATAATTGTGTAATATTCGTGAAGGCCGGGGAGTGCACAGTGTGTTTCGTTTCATTAATTAATGA